>NC_084740.1:56350803-56650803 GCF_033978785.1 Entelurus aequoreus
ACACTATTGTTCTTTTTTTTTATAAATGTCTAATGATAATGTCAATGAGGGATTTTTAATCACTGCTATGTTGAAATTGTAACTAATATTGATACTGTTGTTGATAATATTCATTTTTGTTTCACTACTTTTGGTTTGTTCTGTGTGGTGTTTGTGTCTCCTCTCAATTGCTCTGTTTATTGCACTTCTGAGTGTTGCTGGCTCGGCTTTGCTTTTGGAATTGGATTGCATTGTTATGGTATTGCTGTGTATCGATTTTTTAAAAATGAGAATCGATTCTGAATCGCACAACGTGAGAATCGCAATTCGAATTCGAATCGATTTTTTCCCACACCCCTAATATATATATTTTTTTATTTATTTATTAAGGATCCCCATTAGCTGGTTGCCTCAACAACCCACTAGTCTTTCTGGAGTCCACAATTCAATACAATTACAAGTAAAAGCATATAATTATAACTACACAATACAGAAAAAAATCAAAAAAATAAAGCATCAAACAAGCAAACAATTTACAGTCACAGAATAATATCTATCATATAAATATAACTACACAATAGAAAACCAAACAAATCATCAACGAGCAAACTAATTTAAAGACTCAGATAAAATATTGCTTTCTTTTTAAAAACCTGTTTACTTTCAATGCCGGTGAGAATTGGAGGCAGGTTATTCCAGAGCGATAAAGATCTATGAATAAAAGATTTCCGCAAAACATTCTCCCTGGTACGAGGGAGTACAAAATGCTCCTCACTGGACGCCCTGGTATTATGATCATGTATAGTGCTACTGTGAACTATTTGGGCCATGAGAAAAGCAGGAGTTTTACTACCGGTTACTGATTTGAGCAATATAAGAGTATTAGCTGACAACCTGTTCTGCACTGTTAGCCAGGAAAGAGAAGCATGCATTTGGTTCACGTTGGTTCTTAGTGAACAACCCAAAACCAGCCTTGCTGCCCTATTCTGGACAATCTGGAGCTTACTGATCTCACCACTTGCAGCAGACGCCCAGACTGTAGAACAATAGTCAAGATGACACAAGAGTAAACTCTTAACAATTTGACAAAGAAGAGGTGGATCAACAAAAGCCGCACATTTCCTGGAAATACCAACAGCCCTTCCCATCGTTGTAACTATATCACTGATATGATTTGACCAGGATAGAGTGCAGTCCAGCATCACTCCAAGGAGCTTGGCACTTCTGACCTGTTGAAATACCTAGCCTCAGATCCAACTTTGGGTCACAATATAATGTGTATATATACATACACACACACATTTACATATACAGTATATATATATACAGTATATATATATATATATATATATATATATATATATATATATATATATATATATATATATATATATATATATATATATATATATATATATATATATATATAACAGCATGTCTAAAACAAGGTTTTATAATAATAATTGTATACAATACATATAACATAACATAATAATAATATATAATTATTAGAAGTGCTCCAATAAATCAATGCACATCCAAATCGGAACTTTGAAATGTTTTGATTGGAAATCAATGTATTGGTTTAAAAAAATCCACAATATATATATTTTCTAAAGGAATACAGTTTTTCAAATATGTTTTAGGCCATCTCCATTGGTTACTCGCAGTCCCTGTACATCATACGTCAGCTACCAAAAGGAGGTTTTGTGACCCGTTTTGAAAAGGTTTTATGATCACTATTACACCAAATGATACATTGTGATAATTGGTTTGAATTCAGATTCATGTTGAATTGTTTATAAATCGAATTGTCAGCCCAAAAAAAGGAATTGGATGGAATCATGAGTTGTCCAAAGAGTTCCACTTCTATTGTATAATAATTAATTGACATTAAATAAACATTTCTGCCCACAAAACAAAATACTACAAAAACATTGTTTTTAATTATTCAAAAGTAATATTTTGTTATAAACAGTTATTGGATTTATTTATCCATCCATCCATTTTCTACCGCTTATTCCCTTCGGGGTCGCGGGGGCGCTGGAGCCTATCTCAGCTACAATCGGGCGGAAGGCGGGGTACACCCTGGACAAGTCGCCATTTAATTTAAACAAAAACATAGCCGCGGCCCACAGTCATCCCTCGCCATGTCAAATATTGCAGTTTCACCACATTGTGAATATTTATTTTTAAAGCATATTCGACTTTTTTTTGTCTTAAATCAAGCATTTAACTCCCTAAATCAACTACAAATATCAACACCAGAGTAGTGTTGACCACTAGAGCTGATTGGCTCAGCCTCAAGCAGCCAATGTCTAGACAGCTCTCAGAATGTTGAACAAATGTATGTATTTCTCTATTTTCAAAATATTGGATTTATAAATACTGACTTATTCATCGCGGTCATGTTTGAAACCAATTAACAAAAATAAACGGGGGACGATTATATACTAGATAGACTGTGTTTTTTTTTATTTTTGATGAATGGGCAGCTATTTCTAAACTCTGTTTCTCACATTGTCAATTTGGTGCACTTTCAAGTATGAACAGAGGCTCATTCATTTATTTACTTTTTTAAGTAAGGACAAATGAAAGGAGGGGCACCTTAAATAAAATGTCCAATTTTAAGTAAATTTAAAAAATATATATATATTTTTGTGTGTAAAAGCCTACAAAATTGTAATGAGATCAGACTCCGAAGCCCCTCTGTGACCCGACAGAGTGGAGCTGAAAATCCAAAAGCCTTCAATGGCGTGTATGCAGAACCTCAATTATTGGAAGCTAGAAAACACTTTGGATGAGTCGTTAAGAGGAGAGTTGGATGGCAAATGAAGGGATGAAGGGCATGTCAAGGAGATAAAGATGCAAATGAGAATGAAAATGGGGCAAGGAAAGTGTAAAAGTAGACAAGAAGTCACATGTGGCGACAGAAAGCAGCGTGTCCACCTACAGTCCGAACGTGCGGCTGCAACGCTACACAAAGATTTGTTGTTGTTCTTTGGCTACACAAAGCTTTACTCCCATGAGAAAGGCAGCGATGACATCATCTCAACTGACTGAGTCTTTGTGCGCACCAGACAAAGACATCGAGTCATCCTGCTGCAGTCACAAGGGGGGGAGGGGTACCCCCGTGTGTGTGTGCGTGTTTGTGTGTGTGTGTGTGTGTGTGTGTGTGTGTGTGTGTGTGTGTGTGTGTTGGTGGGAACTTCACTTGCTCTCTTACCGAGGTGCAACTCAGCTAATATTGTGGTGAACGGCACCAGCAGACAAAATCTATTCTTTAAAAGGTGTTTTAAACAAAATGTATCACCACGTAATGTTTGGTGTATTGAACACACCCTCATGGCTGAGGAATCATCATCATTTCGGTGTTGACCTCAGTGTGTGTGATGAGATTATCTTCAAGATGCAACCTTTCATCACATTTGAATAACAGAATATTGAGACTGATTTGGTGGATTTAAAGATTCCTTCTTGATAAATGTCAACATGTTGCTATGAATTTGTAAATGAGAACTTGCTGGGTAGATTTGTGTACTGTATTCTGTATATGATATGATGATGTATATTTGAAGTGTCCATAAGCTGTGTGCTTGTAGGGATGACCTTTTTGCAGGATGGACTCTGATATTAACAAAAGAAACAATCATGTCATACAAAATGATGTCTGTCTGTACATAAATAAATAAACAGTGTGTGCTAAACATGCTAGTCCAGCCAGGAAGTGACAATATGGCCTCCTTTGTGCGGCGCAATAACAACACTGACACACTTCCTGCACACAACATCAACACAAGGAGACAGAGATACGTCCCATCAGCTGTTTTTTGTTAGAATAATTATGTGTAAGTTATCACACAACTCTTATGCTTAAAGGCCGTTGCTATAGTTATTATCAATTGTGCTGAAGTTGTACTTATCTATCTGTGCAAAGCGAGTCGTCTCGAAACAGTGTTTGTTTCCAGGATCGGCCTGCTGACTGCCAAGGGCGAACATCGAGTGCCGTGACGCAGACAGAGCAGAGACAGGGCGATATCACGAGTGTCAGCACATTTGCATTTCATTAATAGTCATATATTGTGTCTAACTGGGGCTGCTGAGATGACCCCCCCTTCCTTCAGCGGCAGCCTCAGTGATGTAACCAGGGACCTCCCAAATAAATAGAGGAGCACGTGGGCTGGACTTTAGAGCGTAGTTTGGATCTGTAACTAGAGTTCAGCCCAAAAACGTCTCTCCTCATTGAGCCAAATTTAACTGTCTCTGCATGATTCCTTGCTTCTTGTCTGTTTAATAGCTGTCATCAGTGTTTGAACCTGACAACATGAGTAAAGGAGGTTTTTTTCTTCATGATGTCTTAAAGTGAGCGTTTGAGTGGCTCTTCTCTCAAAAGTGTAACAAAGTGAAGGAAATTGTTTTTTTTTCCTCAAATTTGGTGCTGAAGAATAGGGATGATGTTTGATAAGAAATTATCGAGTTCGAGTCTATTATCGAATCCTCTTATCGAACCGATTCCTTATCGATTCTCTTGTCGAGTCCAGATAGTTTGTTGTATATGGAAAAAAAAACACAATATTTGGTTTAACAAAAGCTCACTTTTATTATATAAGAAAACAATTTAATCTAATAAATAAATAAATATTGACTGTTACCCCCCTAAAAAAAAAAAAAAAAAATATATAAACATTGACTGTTGTTACCCAAAGTATATTAAGTGGGATTTTTCAGAAAAACAAATATATACAGTAACACGAAAACAACCTGTCTCTGTGATCACTATAGGTGTATAAATAATAATATAGTGTTAAATAAAATCAGTCCCTTGGGCACAAAACCGGAAATAATACAGCTCTCCAAAAAGTGCAATTCTGCTGCTATTTGACATAACTGTTTATGATGCTTTGACATTTTTGCACTTTAAAGAAAGAAAGAAAATTCTATGAAGAGAAAAGTTGTTTGCAAATGTGGTTACAATGCTAAAAAATGAAAAGTTAAAGCTAAAAAAAGAAATACACTTTATTGAGTTAACATTATTTCTTTATAGGGGGAAATATGTTATGAGCTAGGGAATATAACAACTACACTACCCATCATGCAACGGGAGTGACGAGCATGCGCGGTAGCCCCGAAAAGTGTTGTTGCATGTCGTCACCCGTGAAAGTAAACGTCAAGAACTTAGCCGACACGCCTCGTCTGCATTATTTATAATTAGACAGACAACACATATACAGTGTGAAAAACAAAAGTTAAAAAAGGGAGATGTGTTGTATATATATGTATGTGCTGCGGTTGCTTTAAGAACGTTGCGCCAGATGCCGTAAAGGAGGTGCGTTGCTAGCCTGGTTGCTATGTTTCCGGTGGGTCGTAAAAGTGTTCTTCATGAGTTTGTACCCTGCTCAAATCTCTCAGTAAAGTTATTCATTGGATTATACCTTTTGTTTTGAACTTTACTACACCTTGGAGCGCTTTTTCCCGTCCATTGTTTTCCTGCTTTCGCTATCTGCGCCTAATGACTGAGCTACGTGACTGATTTATTGTGATGTCACACGGAGCATTTCTGGTCGGGACGGGATTCGTTCCGAGGGATTCGAATAAAGAACCAACTCTTTTCTTTACTATAGTGGTCTCGATAACGGGTACCGGTTCTCAAAAAGGGATTCGAGTCCGAGGACTCGGTTATTTTCTTATCGAACAACCGGGAAAACCGGTTTCGAGTATCATCCCTACTGAAGAACAAGTTTTAGGGATTCATATTACTGCCAAACATCAATAAATAGTCTGTTTTTATATTGTAGTAGACTTTTAAAAGATGTTTTTCCCATAATATTCCAAAACAAGTGAGTCTGTGCAAAGCGTGTAAAGATGGAAGTATCACCGAGATGTTGAGCTTCCTGATGGTTGGACTGGAGTTGTCCGCTTCCGCGGCAGCGACGGCCTCGGGGGTTAGCACGTACATTTTCCACGTCGCCAAACAGCCGTTGGGTTTCTCTGCCGCGTAGCACCGCCACAGTGTCTGGAAAAACACACACCGCTTTTAAAAAACTATGCAGGGAACTTTTGGACCTAAAATGTCAAGGCAGAGAAGATCCTGGGGACAGAATTGTAATACAAGTGGGACATCTGACCAAAGCGATCCTGCAGAGGAATGAAGTAGAACATCCGAAGAAGAAGATGCTGAGGATGGTTACTTATTGGTGGAGGTGCTCGCTCAAATGCCTTTTGCAAGTGTTGTTCTGTGTTTATACTTTCTCAAGAGTAAGACAGCTAAAAGAGAACTGAAGGTTGACAGCGGTACCCATCAAAGGCGTGTAGTTGTTTTCAGATCATTACTATCGACAATAGTTACTTGCATGACAATTAGTTGTGATAAAATGGCATTTCAAACACTTCCTGTAAAGTATTCACTTCCTCCACTTCCCTTTGGTTTCGATAATATGCATTACACATGCTTTGATTTAAATTGTGCATACATTTTTGCTCCACAGTCACTTTTATAACCAGTTTTTGAGTCAGTCTGAAATACGCTCGATTCTGGAGGCATTATGAGATTGCAAATGAAAACACCCTCTCCAAAAGTATCATAGTTTATCCTTTGAAAATACAGTATTTCCTTGAATTGGCGCCGGGAATATAGTATTCGTCTGCCTAGAATTACAGCCGGGTCAAACTCGTTTCGCAAAATAATTAGCGCATGCTTGGCACTTCCGCCGGGTCAAATATGAGTCATTAAATGACTCCCGCCTCCTGGTGGTGGAGGGCGCTAGTGATCCTTCTTGCGACTACCAGTACTGCAGGAGACCGGTACTGCAGAAGAAGACAAAAAGCAGCAAGCATGAGCAGCGATTGTTTGCTTGCACTTTTAACATGGAGGATTACATATCTAAAATAAAACAGTTTTCTAAACTAGACTTTCAATCGAAGCAGGAGGTAACAATTAAAGGAATATCTCCAGAGACTTTTAAAACTGAAGAAAGATAAGAAAGACTGCCTTTGATCAGAAGCAGCTGCACATGGACCCATTTACAAGTAAAGGTAAGATCATAATAACGTTTTTTTTTAATTAAATGTGCTTTTCATGATTAGGTAAGCGCCGGAGTGAGAAGAGGTTTTAAAATAATTAGCGCATGCTTGCCCATTCCGCATGGTTTTGGTAACCGCAGGAGTGAGAAGAGGTTTTAAATTAATTAGCGCCCCTGCGGCTATTCAAGGAAATACGGTATACATTGTTTAAATTAAAATCTTGGAGTCGTCGCCACCATTTTTTCCCCAGACACGCTCAAAAATGAGGAAACTTAAGGTGCCGACCGAGATGCTGGTGCAGTTTTACTCAGCCATCATAGAGTCCATCCTGACCTCCTCCATCACAGTGTGGTTCCCCGGCGCCACAGTCCAGGATAAGAATAGACTGCAGCGCATCGTACGTGCTGCTGAGAAGGTGATTGGCTGCAAGCTCCCATCCCTCCAGGACTTGTTCTCCTCCAGGACCAGGAGGCGTGTGGGTCGGATCACAGCTGACTCTTCTCACCCTGGACACCCACTATTCTCCCCTCTCCCCTCAGGCAGGAGACTACGCTCCATCCAGACCCACACCTCCCGCCACCTGAACAGTTTTTTCCCCTCGGCCATCAGGCAAATGAACAATAACTCCTAACAGCAGCTCCTTGAATTCCTTAAATTCCTTCTAAGTCTATCTGATAGCTCAGTTACAGCTCTTTTTATTACCAAATATGTGTTGTATGTGTTTTATGTCGCACGTTTGCACCAAGAAAAATTCCTAGTTTGTGAACCCGTTCTCAAACAATGGCAATAAAACTATTCTGAAAATAAACTTCATAAACATTATATACATAGATTCACCGGCCACAACATTAGGTAAACCTCGCAACAACGTTGCAACGTAGCCAGACTGCAAAACACCGCAAACAGAAGCATCCAAAACAGAGTATAATCTCATGCCAAAGTGCGCATTCAACATTGTAACAACATTTAGCAGTCAGAACTGACGAAATTCCTCATAGGTCCCCTTTAAGAATTTGATGACAGATAGAGGAAAAGTGACACTTTGACATTTGCTGTGGTCTGGAACAACATGGCACACAAACAACTATCAGAAATGCAGCCAATGTGAGATATAGATATTGTCATGAGTCATGATGACATAAGTAAAGGACATTAAATGAGCTCAAATATACCGACAAACGAGACATAATGATGAAATATGTACATACAGCTAGCCTAAATGGCATGTTAGCATGGATTAGCTTGCAGTCATGCACTGACCGAATATGCCTGATTATCACTCCAGCAAGTCAATAACATCAACTAAACTCACCTTTGTGAATTCATGCACAGCATAAAACGTTTGGTGGACAAAATGAGACAAAGAAGGAGTGGCATAAAACACGTCTTTCTGTGGCAGCGTTGGAGAAAGTTGTGCATGTCAACAAACTACGGTGAGTTCAAGGGCTGCTGAAATTAGCAGGACAAAACGGTGCTCGCCAAATACTCTCATCAGTGAAGCATGTTGAATATAAAGAGTGGGATTTCTAACAATTAGGAAGATTTGTGTCATGTTTGTCCTCCTACAGAAATCATAATAAAACAAAAATATATGCTTGATGTACATTTGCTGAATGCTAAAATGGCTCACCTGGATGAGACAAGCCGCAGCAGGGATTTGTCTATTGAAGTGTTTCTGTCTCTGCTTCTGTTGGACCTTCAGAGCAAAGCCTGAACCCAGGATACCCTAAGCACACCCACTCAGATTGTATGAACAACACTTAGTCACAGCAGAATGAAATCTAACAATACCGGAAGGATTCCAGTGAAACTTACAGCCGGCAGAGCAAAGAAGGAGATGGCGAAGACGCTGAAGCAGGAGGCGATGGCCTTGCCGACCCACGTCTGAGGGATCTTGTCTCCGTAGCCGATGGTGGTCACCGTCACCTGGGTGGAGAAGACAGAAGAACGGCATCTAAACATAATCATTTTGTCATTTCGGTTTGATGCAGAGGGATTTTTAACAATTCGGAAGGTTTGTGTCATCTTTGTTCTCCTACAGAAAACATATTCAAACAAAAAAATATATTTTTCTGTTTTCATACAATTTTGAAAAAGCTCCAGGCGCTAAGGAGCCGCATGTGGCCCGAGAGGCGCAGGGTTGCCGACACCCGCGCTAAGTTATGCTTCTTCAGACTCCTTTTCCTTGTTTTAAGAAAGTGTAAAAATGTGCTGTGCCACATTGTATTTATGTACAAACCCCGTTTCTATATGAGTTGGGAAATTGTGTTAGATGTAAATATAAACGGAATACAATGATTTGCAAATCCTTTTCAAGCCATATTCAGTTGAATATGCTACAAAGACAACATATTTGATGTTCAAACTCATAAACTTTTTTTTTTTTTTTGCAAATAATAATTAACTTAGAATTTCATGGCTGCAACACGTGCCAAAGTAGTTGGGAAAGGGAATGTTCACCACTGTGTTACATGGCCTTTCCTTTTAACAACACTCAGTAAAGGTTTGGGAACTGAGGAGACACATTTTTGAAGCTTCTCAGGTGGAATTCTTTCCCATTCTTGCTTGATGTACAGCTTAAGTTGTTCAACAGTCCGGGGGTCTCCCTTGTGCTATTTTAGGCTTCACACATTTTCAATGGGAGACAGGTCTGGACTACAGGCAGGCCAGTCTAGTACCCGCACTCTTTTACTATGAAGCCACGTTGATGTAACACGTGGCTTGGCATTGTCTTGCTGAAATAAGCAGGGGCGTCCATGGTAACGTTGCTTGGATGGCAACATATGTTGCTCCAAAAGCTGTATGTACCTTTCAGCATTAATGGTGCCTTCACAGATGTGTAAGTTACCCATGTCTTGGGCACTAATACACCCCCATACCATAACACATGCTGCCTTTTACACTTTGCGCCTAGAACAATCCGGATGGTTCTTTTCCTCTTTGGTCCGGAGGACACGACGTCCACAGTTTCCAAAAACAATTTGAAATGTGGACTCGTCAGACCACAGAACACTTTTCCACTTTGTATCAGTCCATCTTAGATGAGCTCAGGCCCAGCGAAGCCGACGGCGTTTCTGGGTGTTGTTGATAAACGGTTTTGGCCTTGCATAGGAGAGTTTTAACTTGCACTTACAGATGTAGCGACCAACTGTAGTTACTGACAGTGGGTTTCTGAAGTGTTCCTGAGCCCATGTGGTGATATCCTTTACACACTGATGTGGCTTGTTGATGCAGTACAGCCTGAGGGATGGAAGGTCACGGGTTTAGCTGCTTACGTGCAGTGATTTCTCCAGATTCTCTGAACCCTTTGATGATATTACAGAGCGTAGATGGTGAAATCCCTAAATTCCTTGCAATAGCTGATTGAGAAAGGTTTTTCTTAAACTGTTCAACAATTTGCTCAGGCATTTGTTGACAAAGTGGTGACCCTCGCCCCGTCCTTGTTTGTGAATGACTGAGCATTTCATGGAATCTACTTTTATAGCCAATCATGGCACCCACCTGTTCCCAATTAGCCTGTTCACCTGTGGGATGTTTCAAATAAGTCTTTGATGAGCATTCCTCAACTTTATCAGTATTTATTGCCACCTTTCCCAACTTCTTTGTCACGTGTTGCTGCCATCAAATTCTAAAGTTAATGATTATTTGCCAAAAAAAAAAAATGTTTATCAGTTTGAACATCAAATATGTTGTCTTTGTAGTGCATTCAATTGAATATGGCTTGAAAAGGATTTGCAAATCATTGTATTCCGTTTATATTTACATCTAACACAATTTCCCAACTCATATGGAAACGAGGTTTGTATGTTGAAAATCAATTCAAAGCTGCTATGCTTTTGTGATCAAGGTCTTAAGGAACTTGATAGCAAATTCATAAAATCACCAATCGATTCAATGTTATTAAAAATGTTATAAAAAACTTTGCAACTTGTTGAAAGACGGCAACAATCACACAAAAAACGCCTGCAAAATCCCAACTGACTTCCACAATAAAAGCTGTGTGTTCTGTTTCCTCTTCCTACTCACCTGTGTTCCCAGCTACTGTCTTTACAGAATGACGTGCATACAGCTACTGAAGCTGTACACGGACTACTCTAAGGGTTTAGAATGTGGTCTGGATTGTGGAGGTGAACGTCTTTCGGAAGAGGGTTGAATCATCAAGCGTGTGAGGGAGAAAAAGTGGGGGTGAAAGTGAACGTCTTTCAAAAGAGGGTTGAATCATCAAGAGTGTGAGGGAGAAAAAGTGGGGGTGAAAGAAAGAAGGGGAATGTGATCTAATCCTCCAGCTGTGTCCCACACCTGCACACCCCGGCCAGGAGACTCGTGCCAAGACTCGGCGCGCTCGCATTCCTTCTAGCACTCACACTAGACTCATTCTACTGGAACAGAACAAGTCTCCAGTTTACAGTCTCAGCACAACAACACAAGTGCAAATCCCCGCTCTTTTGTCAGGGTTGTTGTGAGCAGGAGGACACAAACCAGAGCTTCTTGTGGGGTGCAGAGGCCACCGCGACCTCCTCCAAGCCTCCGTGCATAAAGGCAGTCATCCACAATTCAAGTTTTAATTAAGAGAAGCGACACTTTATGTGTTACAGTCCTAGGAGCCAAAGAGCCTGAAGGTGAAAAGGTTTATTAGCTTCCCCATTGTGTGGCGCACAAGACCGCCATCGCTTCCTCATTACACACGCTTGCCATTCAAATCTTTCATTAACTGCTTGGGAAACTCGGGAAAGGCATCAAAAACACGCTCTGCTACTCCAAAGAGCGTGTTGTGATGCAATACTTCCCACGTGCACCACATGTAAGGAAGCCCAAGTGGCAAAGTGCACTACCAATACAATACACTACTTTACACACGGACATGTTTCCTTATACTGCATTCGGGTTGTACCGCTACTAGTATAGTACTAATTAGGGATGTCCGATAATATCGGACTGACGATATTATCGGCCGATAAATGCTTTAAAATGTAATATCGGAAATTATCGGTATCGGTTTCAAAATTATCGGTATCGGTTTCAAAAAGTAAAATGTATGACTTTTTAAAGGCCTACTGAAAGCCACTACTACCGACCACGCAGTCTGATAGTTTATATATCAATGATGAAATCTTAACATTGCAACACATGCCAATACGGCCGGGTTAACTTATAAAGTGACATTTAAAACTTCCCGGGAAATATCCGGCTGAAACGTCGCGGTATGATGACGTATGCGCGTGACGAAGTCAGAGTAACGGAAGTTATGGTACCCGTAGAATCCTATACAAAAAGCTCTGTTTTGATTTCATAATTCCACAGTATTCTGGACATCTTTTGCAATTTGTTTAATGAACAATGAAGGCTGCAAAGAAGACAGTTGTAGGTGGGATCGGTGTATTAGCAGCGGACTACAGCAACACAACCAGGAGGACTTTGTTGGAGCGCTAGCCGCGCTAGCCGCGCTAGCCGCGCTAGCCGCGCTAGCCGCCGACCTCACCTTGACTTCCTACGTCTCCGGGCCGCCAAACGCATCGGGTGAAGTCCTTCGTCCTTCTGCCGATCGCTGGAACGCAGGTGAACACGGGTGTTGATGAGTAGATGAGGGCTGGCTGGCGTAGGTGGAGAGCTAATGTTTTTAGCATAGCTCTGTGAGGTCCCGTTGCTAAGTTAGCTTCAATGGCGTCGTTAGCACAGCATTGTTAACCTTTGCCAGCCTGGAAAGCATTAACCGTGTATTTACATGTCCACGGTTTAATAGTATTGTTGATTTTCTATCTATACTTCCAGTCAGGGGTTTATTTTTTTGTTTCTATATGCAGTTAAAGCACGATGCTATCACGTTAGCTCGTAGCTAAAGCATTTCGCCGATGTATTGTCGTGGAGATAAAAGGCACTGAATGTCCATTTCGCGTTCTCGACTCTCATTTTCAAGAGGATATAGTATCCGAGGTGGTTTAAAATACAAATCCGTGATCCACAATAAAAAAAGGAGAGTGTGGAATCCAATGAGCCAGCTTGTACCTAAGTTACGGTCAGAGCGAAAAAAGATACGTCCATCACTGCCTCTCAAGTCCTTCACTGTAACGTTCCTCATCTACGAATCTTTCATCCTCCCTCAAATTAATGGGGTAATCATCACTTTCTCGGTCCGAATCTCTCTCGCTCCATTGTAAACAATGGGGAATTGTGAGGAATACTAGCTCCTGTGACGTCACGCTACTTCCGGTACAGGCAAGGCTTTTTTTTTATCAGCGAGCAAAAGTTGCGAACTTTATCGTCGATTTTCTCTACTAAATCCTTTCAGCAAAAATATGGCAATATCGCGAAATGATCAAGTATGACACATAGAATGGATCTGCTATTCCCGTTTAAATTTTAAAAAATCATTTCAGTAGGCCTTTAAAAGGCCGCTGTGTACATGGACGTAGGGAGAAGTACAATAAACCTTAAAGGCAGTGCCTTTGCGAGCCGGCCCAGTCACATAATATCTACGGCTTTTCACACACACAAGTGAATGCAACGCATACTTGGTCAACAGCCATACAAGTCTCATTGAGGGTGGCCGCATAAACAAGTTTAACACTGTTACAAATATGCGCCACACTGTGAACCCACACCAAACAAGAATGACAAACACATTTGGGGAGAACATCCGCGCCGTAACACAACATAAACACAGCAGAACAAATACCCAGAACCCCTTGCAGCACTAACTCTTCCGGGACGCTACAATATACACCCCCCGCTACCTCCCACCTCAACCCTGCCCACCTCAACCCCGCCCACCTCAACCTCCTCATGCTCTCTCAGGGAGAGCAGGTCCCAAATTCCAAACTGCTGTTTTGAGGCATGTTAAAAAAAAGAATGCACTTTGTGACTTCAATAATAAATATGGCAGTGCCATGTTGGCATTTTTTTTTCACATAACTTGAGTTGATTTATTCTGGAAAACCTTGTTACATTGTTTAATGCATCCAGCAGGGCATCACAACAAAATTAGGCATAATTATGTGTTTAAATTCCACCACTGTATATATCGGTATCGGTAATTAAGAGTTGGACAATATCGGAATATCAGATATCGGCAAAAAAGCCATTATTGGACATCTCTAGTACTAATGAATCAAAAACGGTACTATATTCTGTTTGAAAAGTACCAAATCCCTATTTATATATATATATATATATATATATATATATATATATACATATATATATATATATATATATATATATATATATATATATATATATATATATATATATATATATATATATATATATATATATATATATATATATATATATTTATTTATTTTTTGTCAATACGCACGTCTTCACATAGTGACATTGCTGGTTTAACCAGCAGAGGAGCATGTTGGGCAGCGCACACACACAGAGTACTTACAAGCACACACAGTGTGTACACAGAAAAGGGAGAATGGACGCATTTTGGTGTAAAAAGTAAAGATAAAGGTGAAGTTATAACACTGAAACACCCTCAGGAAGAGCTGCTTTAAGACATGCGGCTAACATCCATCCACAGTGTTTTAGCTACTTCTAAATCACTAATCCTTGTCTTTATAGTAACAAATAAAGTAAGTTTCTTACAAGTATCATTATCACTGGAGGCGGAGGAATAGCTAAACGTGCTTCACTACACACCGTAGGAGGATACAATAGCTCACCGCCCGTCACAATGTAAACAAATGCCATGGGTGGATCTACACCTGACATCCACTGTAATGATACCAAGTTCAATAGCGTATCTAGTTGATACTACTATGATTACATTGTAGCGGTTGCTTTAAGGACATAATTCACCACACCTGTTTACTTGACTTTGTGGTCATTATTCACTGTCATTGTTGTATTGTGCACATAACAATGTTTAGCGTTCATATACAGTATGTACAGTATATGCATATCATATATGCAGTCAAGAGGGAGTCATTCGGTGCGGCCCCTTTAAGTGACCGGCAGGAGATTTACCCAAAGGTGGGGGTTTCTTGTGACCGCCATTTTGAGTGGCTTGATGTTAGGAGTCTTTAGTCTTGTCTTATATGGAATAAACGGGGCGCAAGTTTTTGTGTGTCAAAAGATACTTCATGTTGTCTTGCAACAACATCGATATTTTTTATCGTCACAAAATATTTTTCTTTAAAAAAAAAAAAAATTCATATTGTGTTTTTAAAGTCAGTAAATATGTCCCTGGACTCATGAGGACTTTGAATATGACCAATGTATGATCCTGTAACTACTTGGTATCGCATCGATACCTAAATGTGTGGTATCATCCAAAACTAATGTCAAGTATCAAAGAAGAGAAGAATAAGTGATTATTACATTTTAACAGAAGTGTAAAATAAGCAGATATTAACAGTAAATGAACAAGTAGATTAATAATCCATTTTTACAGTTTGTCCCTCATAATGTGTACAAAATAATGACACAATATGTTACTGCAGACTAATTAGGAGTCTTTGTTTGTTTACTTACTACTAAAAGACAACTTGTCTAGTATGTTCAACATTTTATTTAAGGACTAAATTACAATAATAAACATATGTTTCATGTACACTAAGATTTTTTTGTTAAAATGAAGCCAATAATGTCTTTTTGTGTGGTCCCCTTTATTTAAAAAAGTATCGAAAAGTATCGGACTACATTTTGGGACCGGTACCAAAATATTGGTATTGGGACAAGCCTATACTGTATACTGTACATATGTGATACTGTATACATACTGTACATATGTGATACATACTGTACATATGTGATACTGTATAAATACTGTACATATGTGATACATACTGTACATATGTGATATTGTATAAATACTGTACATATGTGATACTGCATGTACATATGTGATACTGTATACATACTGTACATATGTGATACTGTATGTACATATGTGATACTGTATACATACTGTACATATGTGATACTGTATGTACATATGTGATACTGTATAAATACTGTACATATGTGATACATACTGTACATATGTGATATTGTATAAATACTGTACATATGTGATACTGTATGTACATATGTGATACTGTATACATACTGTACATATGTGATACATACTGTACATATGTGATACATACTGTACATATGTGATACTGTATGTACATATGTGATACTGTATACATACTGTACATATGTGATACTGTATGTACATATGTGATACTGTATGTACATATGTGCTACTGTATACATACTGTATGTGCATTGTGCGATGCATGGAGAGCTTATGGGACATGTTGACCTACCACGCCCCACCACAGGGCATCAGCGTAGCTGGAGAAGCCCGTCTTGCCCTCCTCGTCAACGGCGTCCTTCTCGGCCAAGTAGACAAAGTAGGATGAGAAGATGAGGCCCAAGAAGCCGATGTACAAAGTTGTGATCAGCTCCTATAATAATGACAGCAATAAGACTACATTTATTGGCATGACGTAAAAATCTCTCAAGTAAAAAGTATTTACTATCAGTATTTGTCCTGAGACAAAGGAGGAAAAAGACAGACAAGCATGCATACATACAAACCGGAGCTTTTCTTCTAGTCATTCACACATGGAGGAAAAACGGGTCCTGGTTGTTAGCAAGTTAGAACAATGAGGATTAGTTATGACGCCAGTTTTAGGATATTTTCAATCATCAATGGAGCGGAGTCAAACAAGTCAATGTCTTATATTCAAAGTTTGAGACAAACAACTCAACTTTATATTCAGGGTTCTCTAAAAACAAAAGTCTTTGATTTCGTCTTTGAAAAACATTCCCAAAGTCATAAAAAAGGGCTATTAGGGTCAATACAGGAATTCAAATACGATTCATATTGTAGTGTTATTTTTCTTTTTTAAATGTGAAGTATTTTTTTCACTACCAAAAACGGGTTTTGAGAAAGGAAGGGTCATCCTTTATTCAGATCAACACATCAATCAAAACAATTGTTTTTAAAGATTATTTTTTTCTACAACAAGAGGACTGGTCGATGTGGAAATGACAAAAATAAAAAATAAAAAAATAAAAAATATATATATATATTTTTCCATCCATCCATCCATCCATCTTCTTCTGCTTACCCGAGGTCGGGTCGCGGGGGCAGCAGCTTAAGCAGGGAAGCCCAGACTTCCCTCTCCCCAGCCACTTCGTCCAGCTCCTCCCGGGGGATATATTTTTAAATTTTATATATATATATATATATATATATATATATATATATATATATATATATATATATATATATATATATATATATATATATATATATATTTCATTTGTTGTCTTTGATATCATCTAAGAAAAACAACAGCTTTTGAAAAAGGACAAAGAAAAGGTGGTCTAATAATTGGGAGATAATTCCATTAATCCGTCAATCAAAATGTAGTGTATGTATATGACCTATAATCACAAGTGTCTCAAAGGGCTTTACAGACATTGGTCATGACATCACTTGTGTCTCAGGTCATGTCTTGTCGTGCTTTTGTTGTTGTCGTTCTCCAAGGTTTTGTGTTTAGTTCTGTTCCTCGCGCTCAATGCTTCCCTTTGTTTACGTTTCTTGCTGCTAACACCCGCTTGCTTATTGATTAGTGTTCCCCACCTGCTGCCGCCACTAATCACGTCCCTTCATATCTCAGCCTGCCAAAGTTGGCGTTTAGTTTTGTTCCGCTACCTACGCTGTTCACGTCGTGTTAAAGGCCTACTGAAAGCCACTACTAGCGACCACGCAGTCTGATAGTTTATATATCAATGATGAAATCTTAACATTGCAACACATGCCAATACGGCCGGGTTAACTTATAAAGTGACATTTTAAATTTCCCGCTAAACTTCCGCTTGAAAACGTCTATGTATGATGACGTATGCGCGTGACGTCAATGGTTGAAGCGGAAGTATTGGGACACATTGTATCACAATACAAAAAGCTCTGTTTTCATCGCAAAATTCCACAGTATTCTGGACATCTGTGTTGGTGAATCTTTTGCAATTTGTTTAATGAACAATGAAGACTGCAAAGAAGAAAGTTGTAGGTGGGATCGGTGTATTAGCGGCTGGCTGCAGCAACACAACCAGGAGGACTTTGACTTGGATAGCAGACGCGCTATCCGACGCTAGCCGCCGACCGCATCGATGATCGGGTGAAGTCCTTCGGCACTCCGTCGATCGCTGGAACGCAGGTGAGCACGGGTGTTGATGAGCAGATGAGGGCTGGCTGGCGTAAGTGGATAGCTAATGTTTTTAGCATAGCTCTGTAAGGTCCCGTAGCTAAGTTAGCTTCAATGGCGTTGTTAGCAACAGCATTGTTAAGCTTTGCCAGGCTGGAAAGCATTAACTGTGTGGTTACATGTCCATGGTTTAATAGTATTGTTGATTTTCTGTCTATCCTTCCAGTCAGGGGTTTATTTCTTTTGTTTCTATCTGCATTTAAGCCCGATGCTATCACGTTAGCTCCGTAGCTAAAGTGCTTCGCCGATGTATTGTCGTGGAGATAAAAGTCACTGTGAATGTCCATTTCGCGTTCTCGACTCTCATTTTCAAGAGGATATAGTATCCGAGGTGGTTTAAAATACAAATCTGTGATCCACAATAGAAAAAGGAGAGAGTGTGGAATCCAATGAGCCAGCTTGTACCTAAGTTACGGTCAGACCGAAAAAAAATACGTCCTGCACTGCACTCTAGTCCTTCACTCTCACGTTCCTCATCCACGAATCTTTCATCCTGGCTCAAATTAATGGGGTAATCGTCGTTTTCTCGGTCTGAATCGCTCTCGCTGCTGGTGTAAACAATGGGGAAATGTGAGGAGCCTTTCAACCTGTGACGTCACGCTACTTCCGGTACAGGCAAGGCTTTTTTATCAGCGACCAAAAGTTGCAACTTTATCGTCGATGTTCTCTACTAAATCCTTTCAGCAAAAATATGGCAATATCGCGAAATGATCAAGTATGACACATAGAATGGATCTGCTATCCCCGTTTAAATTTAAAAAAATCATTTCAGTAGGCCTTTAAGAGCTTTGTGTGCTACGTTTCACGGGCGGCACAACTCCATGTGTTTTTGCCTCGCTTAAATCAGCTTTTTCTACCTGCACGCTGCTTCCTGCCTTCCCTTCCGCATCTTGGGAACACGACTCTCGCTACGATGACAACATCCACTGATCCAAACCCATAAATTCCTTTTTTTGGCCGACATTCTCTTTAACTTCCTTGTAGTCTCAAAGCATCATTCGTATTCATCATAAAACCCAAGTTTTTTTTCCAAGCGTCTGTGCTGGGAAAGTAAACCTTCCGCTAAACAGAGCACATCATTTCATAAAAGGAACATCTGACGGCAACGATAGAGCTTACACTCTTGCACTTTACATGCCGTCTTCTGGTGCATCAAAGAGAAATAAACGTCAGGTTGGATTACGGCGGTGAAAAAAAGCAAAGTGCAACAAAAATAGCTAAGATCAGCCGAGCTTGACAATCTGCTTCATCCTTATAAAGTCTGGTCTGCTGTGTGGGATTAGTGCATGCCTAAACTCAACTAGTCCCCACGTAGTGAAGGTTAAACCCTAAATCTATTAACTCCACAAGATGGCGCTAGCTTCTTTTGAAGTATCGTGAGTGGTCGGCATGCAGCGGCTTTTTCTACTTTAAGATGCTGCTACTGGACTGTGTCGTCGCACTGTACTCACCAGCCATGAACTCACCCACCATATTCATGCTTTTGTGCTCACCACTATTACAACACTGGTTCTGTTGCTGCTGTGTTGTTCAATATACCGTATTTCCCCGACGATATATAAGCCGCATCCAATACATTCTAGAGGAAGAAACATGTTTCCATATATTAGCCGCACCGGACTATAAGCCGCAGATATATGTGCTCCAAAATGAGTTATTTACACTAAGATTCTGTAAACGTTTATTCACATACCTCAATTGTTTCCAAACGATGCCTGTAACACGTCAGTACAACGGCTGATCAAACAAAACACAAGTCATCGTCATCAACCTACCAGTCAGCTAAACATACTCAATAACGTCTTGGTGAAATTACTGAGGAATTTGTGGACCTGAAACAACCACAATGCAAAAAGAATGGCGCCGTAAGTTGATAACACTCGTAAACGTGCTAGCATATTAGCTAATGCCAACGACGCTAGTGTCATTATATTACGATAGCACGTACAAATATGGAAGAGAACACTCCTACAGACATCACACCATGGACGGTTCAGTAAGTATAAACAGTTTTAGTTATATTATAAAATGTACATACATTGCTTGGAGTTATTAATGAAGAATCCATGCACTCTACTTCCGGTTGAAAGCACTAAATGGAGGACACTGCAGCACCTGCAGTGAGCCAATTTGTCCAAAAGATGGCACCATAGCACAAACAATAAAACACCTTCTCAGTACATGCACTTGTTTTTTTTCTATTATTTTATGGCCTGGCAGTCTGCAAAGAAAAGTCTGTAAATTAGATGCATTGTATTATAGGCCGCAGGGTTCAAAGTGTAGGGAAAAAAGTAGTGGCTAATAGTCCCAAATTTACGGTACTTGTTAATATTTGACCATGTGGTGAAAAGGGAGTTATGGTTACTTTCTCAGGCACTCCAAACCGTCATTAAAGCTAAAATATGAACGTATTAAGTATCATCCTGAGAGCCCAAAATAGCTTTGTTATGCAAAACCCAAATGTCCACTGTGAAGGACGCTGGTTCTGAGGCGGTTCCGTATTTCAGAAAAAGCTGCATCTCTCTATAATTCTCTTCCAGTTACCGCAGCTTAGCTAAATTACTCCCCGACTAGAACTTTGTGTTGTCTGAACCCAGTTTCTACTCACCTGTCGATGGATGAAGACTACAGATCCCAGCAGCCGCCATGTTCCCCCCTGCCGGTCCACGTGGAGCATGCGCAGGATTTGCAGGAAGCGAATGCCTCTGCAACACACACACACACACACACATACACACACACACACACACACACACACACACACACATCAGCATCATCAAGGCCTTTCATCAGCTAGGAGTGTGTGTGATGAAGCGCTACCTGATAGCAGAGGTGGCAAAGACTTGGCCATTGGAGCCCACAGCCAGCACGATGATGGAGGCGATGACCACAATCAAGTCTGCGATACGGCAAGAAGGGAAGCTGTTACAAGTTATCGTCATCATCCACATTGTACCCGTGTGGAAGCAGCCAGGTGCACCTATGATTGATATGGGCTTCCTGATGAAGCGCAGCCGTCCTTTGATGCCGGCGTATTTGCTGCGGCAGCCTGCGGACCACAGCCTCACCACGTACTCCGTTCCAAAGAACAGCACCAGCACTATTTCCTGTTGACGCACATTAGCGGGGAGACATTGTAAGAAAGGGGAGGAACACACAAAAACAACCGCAGGAAGATAAGGTTTGAAAGTGGCATCCATCACTGAGCAGGTGGAGACAGCTTGTGATGTGAAGTGTGGACCTCCACCCACCAACAAGACATCAGACAGCTGTGTGAGGGTGGATGTGAACTGTGGACCTCCACCCACCAACAAGACATCAGACAGCTGTGTGAGGGTGGATGTGAAGTGTGGACCTCCACCACCCAACAAGACATCAGACAGCTGTGTGAGGGTGGATGTGAACTGTGGACCTCCACCCACCAACAAGACATCAGACAGCTGTGTGAGGGTGGATGTGAAGTGTGGACCTCCACCACCCAACAAGACATCAGACGGCTGTGTGAGGGTGGATGTGAAGTGTGGACCTCCACCACCCAACAAGACATCAGACATCAGGTCTACCGACCTGTTTCTATTCTCAGTTCCATTTCGAAAGCAATGGAAAAAATAGTTTATGAACAGGTTGATAGATACCTTGCCACTAGAAAACTCATGTTCAGAACTAACCACCCCACTGACACATGCCTTCTCTATCTGAGCGACCACATCAAACATGAGGTGGACGCGGGCAAATACTGCGGCATGGTCATGCTGGACCTTCAGAAGGCCTTTGACACCGTTAACCACGCTATACTGTTGGATAAACTCAGAGCAATCGGATTTAACAAAACCTCATGGAGCTGGATGCAATCTTACTTGGAGGGGAGGGAACAGGTGGTAGAGGTGAACGGCACCGTGCCCCCCCCCCCCCCTCTCGGTGAGCTGTGAAGTCCCCCAAGGCAGTATATTAGCACAAACATAATATACGTAATCGACATGTCATCAGCATGCGACTGTGAATTGTTCTTGTTTGCGGATGACTCTGCCCTGCTGGTATCCGACAAGGACAAGTCACAGGTGGAGAAAATCCTCAGTGCCGAGCTCTGTAGAACTTGCACCTGGCTCGCTGACAACAAGCTATCCATACACTTGGATAAAACGGAATCCATCCTGTTTGGGTCCCACATCAACCTTAAAGGCCTACTGAAATTATTTTTATTTATTTAAACGGGAATAGCAGATCCATTCTATGTGTCATACTTGATCATTTCGCGATATTGCCATATTTTTGCTGAAAGGATTTAGTAGAGAAAATCGACGATAAAGTTCGCAACTTTTGCTCGCTGATAAAAAAAAGCCTTGCCTGTACCGGAAGTAGCGTGACGTCACAGGAGCTAGTATTTCTCACAATTCCCCATTGTTTACAATGGAGCGAGAGAGATTCGGACCGAGAAAGTGATGATTACCCCATTAATTAGAGCGAGGTTGAAAGATTCGTAGATGAGGAACGTTACAGTGAATGACTTGAGAGGCAGCGATGGACGTATCTTTTTCGCTCTGACCGTAACTTAGGTACAAGCTGGCTCATTGGATTCCACACTAGCGGCTAGCGCGGCTAGCGCTCCAACAAAGTCCTCATGGTTGTGTTGCTGTAGTCCGCTGCTAATACACTGATCCCACCTACAACTGTCTTCTTTGCAGCCTTCATTGTTCATTAAAAAAATTGCAAAAGATGTCCAGAATACTGTGGAATTATGAAATGAAAACAGAGCTTTTTGTATAGGATTCTACGGGGTACCATAACTTCCGTTACTCTGACTTCGTCACGTGCATACGTCATCATACCGCGATGTTTCAGCCAGATATTTCCCGGGAATTTTAAAATGTCACTTTATAAGTTAACCCGGCCGTATTGGCATGTGTTGCAATGTTAAGATTTCATCATTGATATATAAACTATCAGACTGCGTGGTCGGTAGTAGTGGCTTTCAGTAGGCCTTTAAGAAAGTCAATGATTTCACTATAAAAGTGGGTGACATTGTTATCACCAGGAAAGATGAGGTCACCTACCTAGGTTCCATTCTAGAGGCTAATCTTTCCTGTGATAAAATGGCAACCAAGGTCATCAAAAAGGTCAACCAACGAACGAGATTTCTCTACAGAATCTCCGCTCTGGTCAACAAAAGCACCATGAGGATTCTGGCCTAGCGGGAACTCTCGTTCAACCCTTTTTCGACTACGCATGCACCTCCTGGTACCCTAGCACCTCCAAAACCCTCAAATCTAGACTCCAAACATCCCAGAACAAGCTAGTCAGGTTACTGCTAGACCTCCACCCCAGATCCCACCTCACTCCTACCCACTTCTCCAAAGTGGGCTGGCTCAGGGTGGAGGACAGAGTAAAACAACTTGCACTGAGCCTAGTCTATAAAATCCACTACACCTCCCTGATACCGAAGTACATGTCAAACTATTTCCTTAATGTAAATGACCGCCATAAACACAACACCAGGGGGAGCTCCACTAACCACGTTAAACCCAGATTCCGATCTAACAAAGGTCTTAACTCATTCTCCTTTTATGCCACACCGATATGGAATGCACTCCCAAGAAAGGGCATCTCTATCCTCCTTCAAAACTGCACTAAAAGAACACCTCCAGGCAACTACAACCCTAAACTAACACCCTCCCCTTCCACATCCCACCTCCCCGGATTGTAAATAATCAAATGTAAATAATCAAATGTATATACTTATTCTTATGCTTTCTGAGCTCACTATGTTCTCTGCTTGCTGTACATATCCTAGCAAGTCACACCTACACTGTTTCAATGTCCATTTCTCTGATGATACAATTGTTGATGACTGAAGTGTTGATATCAACCAAACCCAATGTATATACTCTGATGATTAACTTGCGTGATGACTGTATTATGATGATAGTATTTGTACCATGAATTGATTAACGTGGACCCCGACTTAAACAAGTTGAAAAACGTTTTGGGGTGTTACCATTTAGTGGTCAATTGTACGGAATATGTACTGTACTGTGCAATCTACTAATAAAAGTTTCAATCAATCAGACAGAGAATCCTGAGTCCTATGTGTGTGTACCAAAGTATTTGGAATGTCAGGAAAATAATTATTAGCGATATCGTTTAAACACCAATCCTTTATAATTGTATAGCTGTTGGATGTCTACAATGCAGTTAAAAAGTAGACCTATTACGGTGGAAGCTGATGCCATGTCCTCATATCCATCCATTTTCTACCGCTTGTCCCTCTCGGGGTCGCGGGAGGTGCTGGAGCCTATCTCAGCTGCATTGGGGCAGAAGGCGGGGTACCCCCTGGACAAGTCACCACCTCATCACAGGGCCAACACATATAGACATATGAACATTCAAAAAGAATGGGACCTAAAACTGAGCCTTGAGGAAGCCCACATCTTATCTCAAGGTTTCCTGAGGAACATGCATCCATCATCTGTCTGTGAGATAAGAGTGGAACCAGTTAAAACCAGTACCAAAAGAGGCCCACCAGGTGTCGAAGTCTCTTTAAGAAAATGTGATGGTCTACTGTACCGTGTCAAAAGTAGAACCAACACGGTTAGTTTTTTATTATCTGTAAAAAATGCTGTCTCTGTCCTGTGGCTCATTCTGAAACCAGACTGATGTCTTTCTAAAATGTTATTTATAATTAAAAAGTCATGGAGCCATGTATCCATGGGATGCTTTTACATTTTTGGGAATTATGCAGATCCCAAATGCACAAAATCAGGTACCAGTAGGTAAGAAAGCTTGGTTTTGCATAACAGGTCCCCTGATAGGTCTGCACCACTTTTGCACTTGCTATCAATTGCACAAGCAGTTTTAGTAGATCACACGCACACGCCCATTAATCCTACACAACATTACTGCTTAGCACTTCTTATTTGGATCTGAGTAGATCAGGCCCTTAAAAAATGTTCCACACATGTCTATGTAAGACCTCTGCCTTCTCGTAAGAAACCACGGCACTCTATGTATGTATACTGTATGTATGTATACTATATGTATGTATATATGTATACTGTATGTACTGTATGTATGTATACATGTATACTGTATGTATATACAGGTATACTATATGTATATATGTATACTGTATGTATGTATACTGTATGTATGTATATATGTATACTGTATGTATATATACTGCATGTATGTATGTATACTGTATGTATGTATACTGTATGTATGTATATATGTATAATGTATGTATGTATGTTAAATCACAATATTTTCACCATACTATAGATGTTGGAGTCCTCCTGTGTCCCAGTACAGTGTGTATTATTATACAGCCATCAGACTGTATAATGCATATGTTCCTTTTTGACTGTACTTAAATGTATAATAGACTATATTATTCACATGTGAATAATGCTGTATAATAGACTGTATTTATATTGTTTACTGTGAGCAAACTGTAGTGCTGAATTGCCCCCAGGGATCAATAAAGTACTTTCTATTCTATTCTCTATTCTATTCTATTGAAGACATTTCTTCTGCTTAGCAGGCATGTATGGAAGGAATATGTCAAGTATTGGTGGTGACCAAACCCAAGATGCAGAGATGGCAGGCTTAAAACAGGAAGACATGATTTTTAATGTCCAAAAAAATGCAGGAAAAACACAAACCAGGAACCTGGAGACAGGAAACAGGATACCAGGAAAACAGGTGAACATGAACCAGCAAACAGGAACCAAGAAAACTGGAGACAGCAACCAGCAAACAGTCCACAGCATACAGGTAACAGTTTACAGTCCACAGCATACAGGTAACAGTTTACAGTCCACAGCATACAGGTAACAGTTTACAATCCACAGCATACAGGTAACAGTTTACAGTCGCAGGAAACAGGTAACAGTTTACAATCCACAGCATACAGGTAACAGTTTACTATCCACAGCATACAGGTAACAGCTTACAATCCACAGCATACAGGAAACAGTTTACAATCCACAGCATACAGGTAAGAGTTTACAATCCACAGCATACAGGTAACAGCTTACAATCCACAGCATACAGGTAACAGTTTACAATCCACAGCATACAGGAAACAGTTTACAATCCACAGCATACAGGTAAGAGTTTACAATCCACAGCATACAGGTAACAGTTTACAATCCACAGCATACAGGAAACAGTTTACAATCCACAGCATACAGGAAACAGTTTACAATCCACAGCATACAGGAAACAGTTTACAATCCACAGCATACAGGAAACAGTTTACAATCCACAGCATACAGGTAACATCTTACAATCCACAACATACAGGTAACAGTTTACAGTCCACAGCATACAGGTAACAGTTTACAATCCACAGCATACAGGTAACAGTTTACAGTCCACAGCATACAGGTAACAGTTTACAGTCCACAGCATACAGGTAACAGTTTACAGTCCACAGCATACAGGTAACAGTTTACAGTCCACAGCATACAGGTAACATCTTACAATCTACAGCATACAGGTAACAGTTTACAATCCACAGCATACAGGTAACAGTTTACAATCCACAGCATACAGGTGACAGTTTACAGTCCACAGCATAAAGGTAACAGTTTACAGTCCACAGCATACAGGTAACATCTTACAATCCACAGCATACAGGTAACAGTTTACAATCCACAGCATACAGGTAACAGCTTACAATCCACAGCATACAGGTAACAGTTTACAATCCACAGCATACAGGTAACAGTTTACAATCCACAGCATACAGGTAACAGTTGACAGTCCACAGCATACAGCTAGAAATACTCCAGCACTGACTGGGAGGGAGAGGCAGGTATAAACAGGAGTCTGATTGGCAATTGCCACCAGGTGTGCCAGACTGCCAATCAAGGACAGGTGAGGGAAAACAGCGCTCAGGGAGACAAGCAGGAAACTGAACCAAAATAAGAGCGCTGACAGGACATAAAAGACAAACTAAAACATAACCAAAGTGTCAGTGACAAGCCTGACAGAACACACACACAAAAATGCTGGGTTATTTTTTCTACCCAAATGCTGGGTTGAGCCTGTTGGGTCATATTTATGGGTTATTTCTAAGAAGTTGGGTAGTTTTTTTTGACCCAAGCAGTGGTTGACCAACCCGGCATTGGTTTGGTCCGATAGTTCCCCAGCATGTAATGTCCTGTACACAATGAGTAAAAGACCCAGGGTCCTTGTAGACTTCACCATAACTGTAAAAACAGTTTTTTCTGCAGTCCTTCCAAGACACGGTGACTATAATCATGCATTGTGTTCCATCCAAGTCCTAGTACAGTATGCGTGCTGAGAAGTGAGCCAGAATGAAGTGGTCCAGATAGAGATGGTGTTTCTGGCCACCAAGCATGCATAATATTTAGCCGGCGTGCACGGGGGGCCGTGTGGGTGGCCATGGGGTACTTGCATGAAACTCTATCCTCGCAGCCCTGCTGCAAAAACAATGACCTGTCAATCATGGCCATCACTATTTTGACTGGAGCGACTTGGCCTTTTATTATTGGAAGCGGGAAGAGAAAATACAGTTAAGTTAAGTCGAGTTCTGGATGCAACGTTTGCAGGTTATTCTTCTCAGCTGTGCTTAGTGTTTGTTTACACAAGCACTCCATTGTGTTGTGGGTCTACAGCACCAACGTTACTCTTCTAGTCCAGATGGCTCATTTCATTTGGACTTTCAAAACCCAGAAAAGTATATACAAAAATTTCAGACCCTACAAAAAAATATATATATTGTTGCCCAGTGAGTTTGAACTTCTGATAGAATGGTCAATGTCATGTATATAGTAAAGTGTATTATTCAAGGTATTGTAATACAGACCATTAAAAATAATATTACCACAATACCATGCAATAAAATGTGTCATTACTATCGGTACGACTAGGATATTTTCATACAATTAAAATGAATTACTTTGAAGTAATTTCATTTATATTAACAACATTCTAAATATTCACAAATACCAACTACAACGCAAGTATTATTTTTATTTTCATGATCATTATTATTAATACACATTAAAACTAGGGATGTCCGATAATGGCTTTTTGCCGATATCCGATATTCCGATATTGTCCAACTCTTTAATTACCGATACCGATATCAACCGATACCGATATCAACCGATTAATGCAGTCGTGGAATTAACACATTATTATGCCTAATTTGGACAACCATGTATGGTGAAGATAAGGTACTTTTTAAAAATAATAATAAAATAAGATAACTAAATTAAAAACATTTTCTTGAATAAAAAAGAAAGTAAAACAATATAAAAACAGTTACATAGAAACTAGTAATTAATGAAAATGAGTAAAATTAACTGTTAAAGGTTAGTACTATTAGTGGAGCAGCAGCACGCACAATCATGTGTGCTTACGGACTGTATCCCTTGCAGACTGTATTGCAGAGGTGGGACCAAGTCATTGCTTTGCAAGTCACAAGTAAGTCTCAAGTCTTTGCCCTTAAGTCTCGAGTCAAGTCCCGAGTCAAGACAGGCAAGTCCCGAGTCAAGTCCAAAGTCAAGACTGGAAAGTCTCAAGTCAAGTCACAAGTCCTGCATTTTGAGTTTCGAGTCCTTTCAAGTCCTTTTGACCACAGACTAATATTTTTACACAGATTGTGTATGCTTTTAAACCGCTGTATTTATTTATTAAAACAAGTGCATTTGAAATAGCAGGAAAGAAAATAGTACTGACATTGCAATTCATAATAGCACTATTAACCAGTCATTTTAATAGTTTAAACAATTTAAAACATTTAACTCATTCCTTTACAGAATAAACACATTTGCAAAAACAAGTGCAACTGTACTTATTTGTACAAAAGTGTTAACATTGTATTTCCATGGCATATTGCATTGTAACTAGTTCCACAGCAGTTTCTATTCTGTTCTTACCTTATCTCATTGATCTCATCTCATACTGTATGTGTGTTGATGTGTGCGTACACATGAAAAACATAACAAATACATGAACATAACAATGAACAGAGTTGTACTTTTTAGATGTCAGGGCCCTATGCAATATGTACACATATTCTTAATATAGTATATATTTTAACTGATCTTTATTTGACTATGTTTGTCTTTTTGTAGGTGGCTAAAATACGCGGTGCTGCTGACCGCCGTCTAACGTTATGTTACTGTGTGTGATACATTGACTAACGTAACGTTATGTATAGGTACCTCATGCAACCCTGCTTAAAAAATCACTTGACAAAAAGTATGAATAAGGTAGCGAACTGCAGTGGACGCAACATATTGCCGTGTTTGAAATGACGTTATAACCATAAACATCTTATAAGTAGTTGGTTGCTGTGACGCGAGCAATTTGCATCTTGAAGTGGTGATGAGGAGCCGGCGAGCAGCCTAAACTGACAGTTGACAGGTACAAAACAAAGATGCCGGGCTGGTGTTCAGCGTTTTCCTGCTCAAATGAGCGGACTGTTGAAAATAGGAATCCGGGGATTACTTTTCACAAGTAAGATTTAACATTAATGTACTATTGGTTGTATTTTATGAAAATAACATTACCACAGAGTTGAGAAGGAGCAAAGATCTTCAATATTTGTATGTGAAAATCACAAATAAATCTTCTGGGGGAGGATGACGCCCCTACAGGGGTTTGGTTTACAAACTTTCTGCCCCACCTAAAACAAAATTCACCAGCCGCCATTGATTATAATGCATTCTCATTTTAGGCAAAATATAAGACAATACTTTCTTAACAGTATAATTGTAACCAGGAATAAGTCTTCAAGTAACAATATTAAAATACTAACATTGTTGGGTAAAACAGAATTTGGTTTTATTCTGAATCCAGTGAAACAGATTGGTGGTTTTAGCTGATATAAAGACTTTCAGGTGTTTATATATGTTTAAGTATTTGGCAGACGCTTTTATCCAAAGCGACATACATAAAAAATACATATATAACAATCACTGTAAACATGATCATTTAAGGGAAGAATGTAATACAAAATATCAATACAAAGTGTCACGACAGAATAAACTCTCTGCTGCTGCAGCAACAGAGATATGGTCTATAAGATATATAGATATCTAATGTATTCATACATTGTTTATGTAGCATGTATATATAACCTAATCATATTGTTTCTTCAATTTAAAAATAGCTGACCGTTTTTTCCCCTTCTCTGGGATTATATTCCCAGTTTTAATCTCGGACGTCTGGTCACTTATAGCGTATAAGAATATTCTATTACTGTTAAGCAAACTATGAATAATAAAACATGTGTCCGTTATCATAGCTACACGTATGACAAAAAAGCGCGTGAAAATGATTGGTATTCAGTGAGGTAAAATGAATTAAATGCGTTGACAGTTCATTGCTCCTGCCAAATGAATTGCACTGAGTGGAGCGGATCACCACTCCAAGATGGCGGCCCCGCGTCTCGTCTGCGCCAGTAGGCAGTAGCGCTCCATGCTGTGTACCCTTATAAAATGTCTATGGTTATGACGTTAGCAGTGAGTTTACAGCCTCACTGATTTAACTACACAGCAAATAAAAGTCATGTTACTTAGCCAATAAACGTTATCTTACATTCAAAACTTACCGTTCTTTGTGCAACTTCAAATGTCGAAGGAAGTTGGAAGTTGTTGCGTCTCCGTCTGTAATATTCGAACTGCGTGATTTGCATACGGCAATTCGTTGACCAAGTCGTAGTTTTTATACCCGAACGAAACCAACTTTGGTATAAATCTTTCTCACTGGCGCGTTGTTTGACAACTCTTGTTCATTGGTTGTCCTGCAATTTGATTGGATCAATGCTGTGTGATGAAAACCATGTAGATCTAATTTGATTGGCTGTTGTACTGAGAGCACACACGCTGACACGCAGCACACACGCTGATAGACAGACACGTACAAAATGAAAGCTACGGAGCGCTCCCAAATAACTTTTTAAGCTTTAGGTTTTGGGGAAAGTAGCAAGTCATGTCAAGTCAAAAGGCTCAAGTCCAAGTGAAGTCACAAGTCATTGATGTTAAAGTCTAAGTCGAGTTGCAAGTCTCTTTACATTTTGTCAAGTCGAGTCTAAAGTCATCAAATTCATGACTCGAGTCTGACTCGAGTCCAAGTCATGTGACTCGAGTCCACACCTCTGCTGTATTGATATATATTGATATATAATGTAGGAACCAGAATATTGATAACAGAAAGAAATGGGGGGAGGGAGGTTTTTTGGGTTGGTGCACTGATTGTAAGTGTATCTTGTGTTTTTTATGTTGATTTAATTAAAAAACAAAAACAAAAAAAAAAAAAAAACAAAAAAAAAAAAAAAAAAACGATACAGATAATAAAAAAAACGATTTTTCCGATATTACATTTTAACGCATTTATCCGATAATATCGGCAAGCCGATATTATCGGACATCCCTAATTAAAACTTAAATGTTATACGTATTCAGAATATTTGTATATTTTTGCCTCTTTTCATTGTGAAAAACATCAGCCTAAAATATGTAATAATTATCCAAAAAATAATTACCAATATTTAAAATATTTAAAAAAAAACTGAAACACAATGCAATATAATTATTGGTGCAATTATTATTACTATTAAATCTTTAAACAGAAGTATGTATACTAAACTCAGATTTGTACATTTTGCCCTATTGCATCATAGAAAATGGCAGACAAAAATATTGTAATTATTTAGAAATAATAAGAAAAATGTGAAGTATTTTTATTATTTTATTATTAGTAATATTAAGCATAAAGAATATGTACATTATGTTACATTGCATTGCATTATGAAAAAAAAATCCATTCATTGCTTTTAAATAATTTCTAATATTTTAAACATTTTAAAAATCCATGCATGTACTGTATGTTGGTGTAAGGCAGGTGGTGTCAAATAAGAGTTATGTACATGCATGTACTGTATGTTGGTGTAAGGCAGGTGGTGTCAAATAAGAGTTATGTACATGCATGTACTGTATGTTGGTGTAAGGCAGGTGGTGTCAAATAAGACTTATGTACATGCATGTACTGTATGTTGGTGTAAGGCAGGTGGTGTCAAATAAGAGTTATGTACATGCATGTACTGTATGTCGGTGTAAGGCAGGTGGTGTCAAATAAGAGTTACGTACATGCATGTACTGTATGTTGGTGTAAGGCAGGTGGTGTCAAATAAGAGTTACGTACATGCATGTACTGTATGTTGGTGTAAGGCAGGTGGTGTCAAATAAGAGTTATGTACATGCATGTACTGTATGTCGGTGTAAGGCAGGTGGTGTCAAATAAGAGTTATGTACATGCATGTACTGTATGTCGGTGTAAGGCAGGTGGTGTCAAATAAGAGTTATGTACATGCATGTACTGTATGTTGGTGTAAGGCAGGTGGTGTCAAATAAGACTTATGTACATGCATGTACTGTATGTTGGTGTAAGGCAGGTGGTGTCAAATAAGAGTTATGTACATGCATGTACTGTATGTTGGTGTAAGGCAGGTGGTGTCAAATAAGACTTATGTACATGCATGTACTGTATGTTGGTGTAAGGCAGGTGGTGTCAAATAAGACTTATGTACATGCATGTACTGTATGTTGGTGTAAGGCAGGTGGTGTCAAATAAGAGTTATGAGGACGACTTTTGGAAATGAGCTGATAGCTAAATTTGCTGCAACCATGGAGTCCTTGTGAGTAATTTATGTTCTATAAACCAATACATATTACATTAAAAATAAAACACAATGACTAATTACTATTACTGTATCTTACCTAATGAACTTTTAAATTAGTCAATTTCAAATGTTGTTTATTACATACTATTTTTAAAATAATAAAATATTGCCTTTGACATAAAAGAAAACAAAAAACATCAAAACCAAAAATAAGCAACCAATCTCACTTTGTTTGATTCTTAAACATCTTAATATTTACAAGTCAAGGGAATACTTCTTTTAAAATAGCTCAGAGAGATGCTGCTCTCTTATGAATATACAAAATGTGGATGCCATATACTGTCAGCAGCTATAATCTGATATATGATGTTTACTGCCAGCAGCTATAATCTGATATATGATGTTTACTGCTATAATCTGATATATATTTACTGCTAAATTCTGATATATGATGTTTACTGCCAGCAGCTATAATCTGATATATGATGTTTACTGCCAGCAGCTATAATCTGATATATGATGTTTACTGCCAGCAGCTATAATCTGATATATGATGTTTACTGCCAGCAGCTATAATCTGATATATAATGTTTACTGCCAGCAGCTATAATCTGATATATGATGTTTACTGCCAGCAGCTATAATCTGATATGATGTCTACTGCCAACAGATATAATTTGATGTATGTTTACTGCTATAATCTGATATATGATGTTTACTGCCAGCAGATATAATCTGATATATATTTAGTGCCAGCAGCCATAATCTGATATATGTTTACTGCCAGCAGCTATAATCTGATATATGATGTTTACTGCCAGCAGCTATAATCTGATATATGATGTTTACTGCTATAATCTGATATATGATGTTTACTGCCAGCAGCTATAATCTGATATATGTTTACTGCCAGCATCTGTAATCTGATATATGATGTTTAGTGCCAGCAGCTATAATCTGATATATGATGTTTACTGCCAGCAGATATAATCTGATAAATGATGTTTACTGCCAGCAGCTCTAATCTGATATATGATGTTTACTGCCAGCAGCTATAATCTGATATATGATGTTTACTACCAGCAGCTATAATCTGATATATGATGTTTACTGCCAGCAGCTATAATCTGATATATGATGTTTACTGCTATAATCTGATAATCCAAGCAACATTTGCTGCTGACTTCAAGAGAAATACTTTTAAGGATTAAATGTGTGTGCGTGTGTGTGTGTGTGTGTGTGTGTGTGTGTGTGTGTGTGTGTGTGTGTGTGTGTGTGTGTGTGTGTGTATATGTGTTTGCTTTACTTTGGCAGCTGCATCCAAGGCCAAACATCCTGAAGGACCAAGGTTCCCTGCTGTGCCATCACAAACATCCCACACAAGCAACACTGGGATTCTAACACGACCCTGAACTTGCTAAGTATAGCTACTGTCACCCTACACTACATCTTCATTTCACACACGTTTATATATATATATATATATATATATATATATAAAATATATATATATATAAAATATATATATATATATATATATATATATATATATATATATATATATATATATATATATATATATATATATATATATATATATATATATATATATATATATATATATATATATATATATATATATATATATATATATATATATAGCACCTCAAAAGTCATTTGTATTCCAAAAAGACAGCAATGCTGTATAATGCTGTCCACTTCAAACATTTATAGGCTGCAATATAATAAATATACAAGTGCTTTCAGGACAGTGTGTACATATTACAAAACATAAACATTAAACATTCTTTAAAATGATTTCAGACCACACAGCAAAGATGCATTGTTGATAAAGTGCATGTGCAAAGCCAATCATTCATAAAGTGCCTAAGTTAGTACATATTTGTCAATCAGTTGTAGTAAAAATGTTAATAAAATACTACAATACAAAGTTAAAATGCTCCAATCTCTTATCATGTCAAAATTCTAAGCCCAAGTCAAAAAGAAACGTTTTTGTATTTTTTAGCCATTTCAGTTCTGTGTGAAGCTCATTTTCAGTCTTTTGTTGCTTTAGTAGTATTTTATTTTTAAGGCTGGAGTTTTTCACTTAAAACTTTTTCAAGGGAGCGGGCCAGCAGTAAATATTTTAAGGAGCAGCGATTGGGCAAAAATATATGTTAATATTACATTACAACAAAAATACAATAATAATAATAATAATAATTACGTTGTGTTGGATTTTTTAAATGTTTAAAACAATAGTAAGACTAAAACACTGTCAGGATGCAGAAGAAACAATAGTGAGACTAAAACACTGTCAGTGATGCAGAAGAAACAATAGTGAGACTAAAACACTGTCAGTGATGCAGAAGAAACAATAGTGAGACTAAAACACTGTCAGTGATGCAGAAGAAACAATAGTGAGACTAAAACACTGTCAGGATGCAGAAGAAACAATAGTGAGACTAAAACACTGTCAGTGATGCAGAAGAAACAATAGTGAGACTAAAACACTGTCAGTGATGCAGAAGAAGCAATAGTGAGACTAAAACACTGTCAGGATGCAGAAGAAACAATAGTGAGACTAAAACACTGTCAGTGATGCAGAAGAAACAATAGTGAGACTAAAACACTGTCAGTGATGCAGAAGAAACAATAGTGAGACTAAAACACTGTCAGGATGCAGAAGAAACAATAGTGAGACTAAAACACTGTCAGTGATGCAGAAGAAACAATAGTGAGACTAAAACACTGTCAGTGATGCAGAAGAAACAATAGTGAGACTAAAACACTGTCAGGATGCAGAAGAAACAATAGTGAGACTAAAACACTGTCAGTGATGCAGAAGAAACAATAGTGGGACTAAAACACTGTCAGTGATGCAGAAGAAACAATAGTGAGACTAAAACACTGTCAGTGATGCAGAAGAAACAATAGTGAGACTAAAACACTGTCAGTTATGCAGAAGAAACAATAGTGAGACTAAAACACTGTCAGTGATGCAGAAGAAACAATAGTGAGACTAAAACACTGTCAGTGATGCAGAAGAAACAATAGTGAGACTAAAACACTGTCAGGATGCAGAAGAAACAATAGTGAGACTAAAACACTGTCAGTTATGCAGAAGAAACAATAGTGAGACTAAAACACTGTCAGGATGCAGAAGAAACAATAGTGAGACTAAAACACTGTCAGTGATGCAGAAGAAACAATAGTGAGACTAAAACACTGTCAGGATGCAGAAGAAACAATAGTGAGACTAAAACACTGTCAGTGATGCAGAAGAAACAATAGTGAGACTAAAACACTGTCAGTGATGCAGAAGAAACAATAGTGAGACTAAAACACTGTCAGTGATGCAGAAGAAACAATAGTGAGACTAAAACACTGTCAGGATGCAGAAGAAACAATAGTGAGACTAAAACACTGTCAGTTATGCAGAAGAAACAATAGTGAGACTAAAACACTGTCAGTGATGCAGAAGAAACAATAGTGAGACTAAAACACTGTCAGTGATGCAGAAGAAACAATAGTGAGACTAAAACACTGTCAGTGATGCAGAAGAAACAATAGTGGGACTAAAACACTGTCAGTGATGCAGAAGAAACAATAGTGAGACTAAAACACTGTCAGTTATGCAGAAGAAACAATAGTGAGACTAAAACACTGTCAGTGATGCAGAAGAAACAATAGTGAGACTAAAACACTGTCAGGATGCAGAAGAAACAATAGTGAGACTAAAACACTGTCAGGATGCAGAAGAAACAATAGTGAGATTAAAACTCTGTCAGGATGCAGAAGAAACAATAGTGAGACTAAAACACTGTCAGTGATGCAGAAGAAACAATAGTGAGACTAAAACACTGTCAGTGATGCAGAAGAAACAATAGTGAGACTAAAACACTGTCAGGATGCAGAAGAAACAATAGTGAGACTAAAACACTGTCAGTTATGCAGAAGAAACAATAGTGAGACTAAAACACTGTCAGTGATGCAGAAGAAACAATAGTGGGACTAAAACACAGTCAGTGATGCAGAAGAAACAATAGTGAGACTAAAACACTGTCAGGATGCAGAAGAAACAATAGTGAGACTAAAACACTGTCAGTTATGCAGAAGAAACAATAGTGAGACTAAAACACTGTCAGTGATGCAGAACAAACAATAGTGAGACTAAAACACTGTCAGTTATGCAGAAGAAACAATAGTGAGACTAAAACACTGTCAGTGATGCAGAACAAACAATAGTGAGACTAAAACACTGTCAGTGATGCAGAAGAAACAATATTGAGACTAAAACACTGTCAGTGATGCAGAAGAAACAATAGTGAGACTAAAACACTGTCAGTGATGCAGAAGAAACAATAGTGGGACTAAAACACTGTCAGTGATGCAGAAGAAACAATAGTGAGACTAAAACACTGTCAGGATGCAGAAGAAACAATAGTGAGACTAAAACACTGTCAGTTATGCAGAAGAAACAATAGTGAGACTAAAACACTGTCAGTGATGCAGAAGAAACAATAGTGAGACTAAAACACTGTCAGGATGCAGAAGAAACAATAGTGAGACTAAAACACTGTCAGTGATGCAGAAGAAACAATAGTGAGACTAAAACACTGTCAGGATGCAGAAGAAACAATAGTGAGACTAAAACACTGTCAGGATGCAGAAGAAACAATAGTGAGACTAAAACACTGTCAGTGATGCAGAAGAAACAATAGTGAGACTAAAACACTGTCAGGATGCAGAAGAAACAATAGTGAGACTAAAACACTGTCAGGATGCAGAAGAAACAATAGTGAGACTAAAACACTGTCAGTGATGCAGAAGAAACAATAGTGGGACTAAAACACTGTCAGTGATGCAGAAGAAACAATAGTGAGACTAAAACACTGTCAGGATGCAGAAGAAACAATAGTGAGACTAAAACACTGTCAGTGATGCAGAAGAAACAATAGTGAGACTAAAACACTGTCAGTGATGCAGAAGAAACAATAGTGAGACTAAAACACTGTCAGTGATGCAGAAGAAACAATATTGAGACTAAAACACTGTCAGTGATGCAGAGGAAACAATAGTGAGACTAAAACACTGTCAGGATGCAGAAGAAACAATAGTGAGACTAAAACACTGTCAGGATGCAGAAGAAACAATAGTGAGACTAAAACACTGTCAGTTATGCAGAAGAAACAATAGTGAGACTAAAACACTGTCAGGATGCAGAAGAAACAATAGTGAGACTAAAACACTGTCAGTGATGCAGAAGAAACAATAGTGAGACTAAAACACTGTCAGGATGCAGAAGAAACAATAGTGAGACTAAAACACTGTCAGTTATGCAGAAGAAACAATAGTGAGACTAAAACACTGTCAGTGATGCAGAAGAAACAATAGTGAGACTAAAACACTGTCAGTGATGCAGAAGAAACAATATTGAGACTAAAACACTGTCAGTGATGCAGAGGAAACAATAGTGAGACTAAAACACTGTCAGGATGCAGAAGAAACAATAGTGAGACTAAAACACTGTCAGTTATGCAGAAGAAACAATAGTGAGACTAAAACACTGTCAGGATGCAGAAGAAACAATAGTGAGACTAAAACACTGTCAGTGATGCAGAAGAAACAATAGTGAGACTAAAACACTGTCAGGATGCAGAAGAAACAATAGTGAGACTAAAACACTGTCAGTGATGCAGAAGAAACAATAGTGAGACTAAAACACTGTCAGGATGCAGAAGAAACAATAGTGAGACTAAAACACTGTCAGTGATGCAGAAGAAACAATAGTGAGACTAAAACACTGTCAGGATGCAGAAGAAACAATAGTGAGACTAAAACACTGTCAGTGATGCAGAAGAAACAATAGTGAGACTAAAACACTGTCAGGATGCAGAAGAAACAATAGTGAGACTAAAACACTGTCAGTGATGCAGAAGAAACAATAGTGAGACTAAAACACTGTCAGGATGCAGAAGAAACAATAGTGAGACTAAAACACTGTCAGTGATGCAGAAGAAACAATAGTGAGACTAAAACACTGTCAGTGATGCAGAAGAAACAATAGTGAGACTAAAACACTGTCAGGATGCAGAAGAAACAATAGTGAGACTAAAACACTGTCAGTGATGCAGAAGAAACAATAGTGAGACTAAAACACTGTCAGGATGCAGAAGAAACAATAGTGAGACTAAAACACTGTCAGTGATGCAGAAGAAACAATAGTGAGACTAAAACACTGTCAGGATGCAGAAGAAACAATAGTGAGACTAAAACACTGTCAGTGATGCAGAAGAAACAATAGTGAGACTAAAACACTGTCAGGATGCAGAAGAAACAATAGTGAGACTAAAACACTGTCAGTGATGCAGAAGAAACAATAGTGAGACTAAAACACTGTCAGTGATGCAGAAGAAACAATAGTGAGACTAAATCACTGTCAGTGATGCAGAAGAAACAATAGTGAGACTAAAACACTGTCAGTGATGCAGAAGAAACAATAGTGAGACTAAATCACTGTCAGTGATGCAGAAGAAACAATAGTGAGACTAAAACACTGTCAGTGATGCAGAAGAAACAATAGTGGGACTAAAACACTGTCAGGATGCAGAAGAAACAATAGTGAGACTAAAACACTGTCAGGATGCAGAAGAAACAATAGTGAGACTAAAACACTGTCAGTGATGCAGAACAAACAATAGTGAGACTAAAACACTGTCAGTTATGCAGAAGAAACAATAGTGAGACTAAAACACTGTCAGTGATGCAGAAGAAACAATAGTGAGACTAAAACACTGTCAGGATGCAGAAGAAACAATAGTGAGACTAAAACACTGTCAGTGATGCAGAAGAAACAATATTGAGACTAAAACACTGTCAGTGATGCAGAAGAAACAATAGTGAGACTAAAACACTGTCAGGATGCAGAAGAAACAATAGTGAGACTAAAACACTGTCAGGATGCAGAAGAAACAATAGTGAGACTAAAACACTGTCAGTGATGCAGAAGAAACAATATTGAGACTAAAACACTGTCAGTGATGCAGAAGAAACAATAGTGAGACTAAAACACTGTCAGTGATGCAGAAGAAACAATAGTGAGACTAAAACACTGTCAGGATGCAGAAGAAACAATAGTGAGACTAAAACACTGTCAGTGATGCAGAAGAAACAATATTGAGACTAAAACACTGTCAGTGATGCAGAAGAAACAATAGTGAGACTAAAACACTGTCAGGATGCAGAAGAAACAATAGTGAGACTAAAACACTGTCAGTGATGCAGAAGAAACAATAGTGAGACTAAAACACTGTCAGTGATGCAGAAGAAACAATAGTGAGATTAAAACTCTGTCAGGATGCAGAAGAAACAATAGTGAGACTAAAACACTGTCAGTGATGCAGAAGAAACAATAGTGAGACTAAAACACTGTCAGTGATGCAGAAGAAACAATAGTGAGACTAAATCACTGTCAGTGATGCAGAAGAAACAATAGTGAGACTAAAACACTGTCAGTGATGCAGAAGAAACAATAGTGAGACTAAATCACTGTCAGTGATGCAGAAGAAACAATAGTGAGACTAAAACACTGTCAGTGATGCAGAAGAAACAATAGTGGGACTAAAACACTGTCAGGATGCAGAAGAAACAATAGTGAGACTAAAACACTGTCAGGATGCAGAAGAAACAATAGTGAGACTAAAACACTGTCAGTGATGCAGAACAAACAATAGTGAGACTAAAACACTGTCAGTTATGCAGAAGAAACAATAGTGAGACTAAAACACTGTCAGGATGCAGAAGAAACAATAGTGAGACTAAAACACTGTCAGTGATGCAGAAGAAACAATAGTGAGACTAAAACACTGTCAGGATGCAGAAGAAACAATAGTGAGACTAAAACACTGTCAGTGATGCAGAAGAAACAATATTGAGACTAAAACACTGTCAGTGATGCAGAAGAAACAATAGTGAGACTAAAACACTGTCAGGATGCAGAAGAAACAATAGTGAGACTAAAACACTGTCAGGATGCAGAAGAAACAATAGTGAGACTAAAACACTGTCAGGATGCAGAAGAAACAATAGTGAGACTAAAACACTGTCAGGATGCAGAAGAAACAATAGTGAGACTAAAACACTGTCAGTGATGCAGAAGAAACAATATTGAGACTAAAACACTGTCAGTGATGCAGAAGAAACAATAGTGAGACTAAAACACTGTCAGGATGCAGAAGAAACAATAGTGAGACTAAAACACTGTCAGTGATGCAGAAGAAACAATAGTGAGACTAAAACACTGTCAGTGATGCAGAAGAAACAATAGTGGCTTTTCTAACAGTCTATTTAGTTCTTTAAAAAACAACTTACAGTGTGTGTAAAAGTACTTTTACAGCACATTCAACACTGTCCTGGTAATAATGTGATCTTTTTGGTCATGATACTATGAAATGTTCATATGTCACATCCCTGCAGCGTGCCTAATGTTTATTTGTTTATTGTTTATTTGTGATACTATGAAATGTTCATATGTCACATCCCTGCAGCATGCCTAATGTTTATTTGTTTATTGTTTATTTGTGATACTATGAAATGTTCATATGTCACATCCCTGCAGTGTGCCTAATGTTTATTTGTTTATTGTTTATTTGGGATACTATGAAATGTTCATATGTCACATCCCTGCAGCGTGCCTAAAGTTTATTTGTTTATTGTTTATTTGTGATACTATGAAATGTTCATATGTCACACCCCTGCAGCGTGCCTAAAGTTTATTTGTTTATTGTTTATTTGTGATACCATGTGATACTATGAAATGTTCATATGTCACATCCCTGCAGCGTGCCCAGTGTTTATTTGCAGAGACAAACTATAATATAAGAAACTATAATATAACAAACTAATATAACAAACTATAATATGACAGGGCGGTATGGCGTAGTGGGTAGAGCGGCCGTGCCAGAAACCTGAACGTTGCAGGTTCGCTCCCCGCCTCTTGACATCCAAATCGCTGCCGTTGTGTCCTTGGGCAGGACACTTCACCCTTGCCCCCGGTGCCGCTCACACTGGTGAATGAATGATGAATGAATGATAGGTGGTGGTCGGAGGGGCCGTAGGTGAATGAATGATGAATGAATGATAGGTGGTGGTCGGAGGGGCCGTAGGTGAATGAATGATGAATGAATGATAGGTGGTGGTCGGAGGGGCTGTAGGTGAATGAATGATGAATGAATGATAGGTGGTGGTCGGAGGGGCCGTAGGTGAATGAATGATGAATGAATGATAGGTGGTGGTCGGAGGGGCCGTAGGTGAATGAATGATGAATGAATGATAGGTGGTGGTCGGAGGGGCCGTAGGTGAATGAATGATAGGTGGTGGTCGGAGGGGCCGTAGGTGAATGAATGATAGGTGGTGGTCGGAGGGGCCGTAGGTGAATGAATGATAGGTGGTGGTCGGAGGGGCTGTAGGTGAATGAATGATGAATGAATGATAGGTGGTGGTCGGAGGGGCCGTAAGTGAATGAATGATGAATGAATGATAGGTGGTGGTCGGAGGGGCCGTAGGTGAATGAATGATAGGTGGCGGTCGGAGGGGCTGTAGGTGAATGAATGATGAATGAATGATAGGTGGTGGTCGGAGGGGCAGTAGGTGAATGAATGATGAATGAATGATAGGTGGTGGTCGGAGGGGCAGTAGGTGAATGAATAATGAATGAATGATAGGTGGTGGTCGGAGGGGCCGTAGGTGAATGAATGATGAATGAATGATAGGTGGCGGTCGGAGGGGCCGTAGGTGAATGAATGATGAATGAATGAAGGAACAAGATGGCGGCGCCCTAAAGGCAGCGGCTTGCAAATGCTCTTGGGAGTGTAGAGCGATTTGGCAAAAAACACCCGTCATTTCTATCAATTTCATGGCTGGCTCAAAGCGTGAACACTCTGTGATCACATACGACCGACAGACAATTCTGGATGTGGATGGATCGGGTCATTATAGACTGAAAGATGCATGTACGGTGGACCTCCTCGCTAGCATGGGAATACTTCGCGGGCTACTTCGAGCGGCTTTTGTAGCAGCGGAGTCAAGTATTAGTGGGGACCGCCAATAGAGGCGACGTAAGCGGTGTGAGCGGAAGCAGAAGCGGGGATGCCGAGCGGGGCTAACAACAAAGGGAAAAGCTAACCAAAGAAGCGTGGAGTGTCCGGGTAAGAATTCTTTTCAACTAGAACTAGCCGGCGCCAGGCTGGATAATCCCTGCACACATAGCAATTCTCTTAGAATACAACACAACTCGCATAATGTTTTTTCTTTTGTGACCGTGTCAGAGGCAGACATACATTGTACTGAGGTGGCTAACTATGATGCGTTCAGTTTATCGCAGCATCAAGCAGAATCTGAAAATCCCCGTCGTATCAATTCCTAGATATGGTCGAAACTATTTAAAGTGCACTACGCATAATAAACGCAACATTATTAATATTGCTACTTCGGATAATTTCAACAAATAATCCTCAAAACAGCCCACTACCTATAATATGGGCTTTTTAAACATAAGATCATTATCTTCCAAAACGTTATTAGTTAATGAGGTCATTAGAGACAACAAACTTGACGTCGTTGGTCTCGCCGAGACCTGGCTCAAACTAGACGATTTTTTTGCGCTAAATGAGGCATCTCCTCCTAACTATACCAATGCGCATGTTGCCCGTCCTCTTAAAAGGGGAGGGGGTGTTGCACTAATATACAATGAAAACTATAATTTTACACCTAGCCTAAATAATAAATATAACTCGTTTGAGGTGCTCACTATGAGGTTTGTCACACCGCTGCCTCTCCACCTGGCTGTTATCTACCGCCCCCCTGGGCCCTATTCGGACTTCATCAGTGAATTCTCAGAGTTTGTTGCTGATCTAGTGACGCACGCCGACAATATAATCATAATGGGGGACTTTAATATCCATATGAATACCCCATCGGACCCTCCATGCGTGGCGCTCCAGACTATAGTTGATAGCTGTGGTCTTACACAAATAATTAATGAACCCACGCATCGCAACGGTAATACGATAGATCTAGTGCTTGTCAGGGGTGTCACCACCTCTAAAGTTACGATACTCCCGTACACTAAAGTAATGTCCGATCATTACCTTATAAAATTCGAAGTTCTGACTCATTGTCAACAAACTAATAATAATAATAATAACTACTATAGCAGCCGCTATAGTATATATATATATATATATATATATATATATATATATATATATATATATATATATATATATATATATATATATATATATATATATATATATATATATATATACATACATATATATATATATATATATATATATATATACATATATATATATACATATATATATATACATATATATATATATATATAGTATATATATATATATATATATAAAATTCGAAGTTCTGACTCATTGTCAACAAACTAATAATAATAATAATAACTACTATAGCAGCCGCAACATTAATGCTGCCACAACGACAACTCTTACTGACCTACTGCCTTCGATAATGGCACCATTCCCAAATTATGTGGGCTCTATTGATAACCTCACTAACAACTTTAACGACGCCCTGCGCGACACCATTGATAGTGTAGCACCGCTAAAGCTAAAAAGGGCCCCTAAAAGGCGTACCCCATGGTTTACAGAAGAAACTAAAGCCCAGAAATGATCATGTAAAAAGCTGGAACGTAAATGGCGTGCGACTAAACTTGAGGTTTTCCATCAAGCATGGAGTGATAGTTTAATAACTTATAAACGCATGCTTACCTCAGCTAAAGCTAAATATTACTCAAATCTCATCCACCTCAACAAAAATTATCCTAAATTTTTGTTTAGTACAGTAGCATCGCTAACACAACAAGGGACTCCTCCCAGTAGCTCCACCCACTCAGCAGATGACTTTATGAATTTCTTTAATAAGAAAATTGAAGTCATTAGAAAAGAGATTAAAGACAATGCATCTCAGCTACAACTGGGTTCTATTAACACAAATACGACTGTGTATACGACGGACACTGCCCTCCAAAATAGTTTCTCTCTCTTTGATGAAATAACATTGGAGGAATTGTTAAAATGTGTAAATGGGACAAAACAAACAACATGTTTACTTGACCCAATTCCTGGGAAACTTATCAAGGAGCTTTTTGTATTATTAGGTCCATCAGTGTTAAATATTATAAACTTATCACTTTCCTCTGGCACTGTTCCCCTAGCATTCAAAAAAGCGGTTATTCATCCTCTACTCAAAAGACCTAACCTCGATCCTGATCTCTTGGTAAACTACCGGCCGGTGTCCCACCTTCCGTTTATCTCGAAAATCCTCGAAAAAATTGTCGCACAGCAGCTAAATGAACACTTAGCGTCTAACAATCTCTGTTAACCTTTTCAAACCGGTTTCAGGGCAAATCACTCTACGGAGACAGCCCTCGCAAAAATGACTAATGATCTATTGCTAACGATGGATTCTGATGCGTCATCTATGTTGCTGCTTCTTGATCTTAGCGCCGCTTTCGATACTGTTGATCATAATATTTTATTAGAGCGTATCAAAACGCGTATTGGGATGTCAGACTTAGCCTTGTCTTGGTTTAACTCTTATCTTACTGACAGGATGCAGTGTGTCTCCCATAACAATGTGACCTCGGACTATGTTAAGGTAACGTGCGGAGTTCCCCAGGGTTCGGTTCTTGGCCCTGCACTCTTTAGTATTTACATGCTGCCGCTAGGTGACATCATACGCAAATACGGTGTTAGCTTTCACTGTTATGCTGATGACACCCAACTCTACATGCTCCTAAAGCTGACCAACACGCCGGATTGTAGTCAGCTGGAGGCGTGTCTTAATGAAATTAAACAATGGATGTCCGCTAACTTTTTGCAACTCAACGCTAAGAAAACGGAAATGCTGATTATCGGTCCTGCTCAACACCGACATCTATTTAATAATACCACCTTAACATTTGACAACCAAACAATTAAACAAGGCGACTCGGTAAAGAATCTGGGTATTATCTTCCACCCAACTCTCTCGTTTGAGTCACACATTAAGAGTGTTACTAAAACGGCCTTCTTTCATCTCCGTAATATCGCTAAAATGCGTTCCATTTTGTCCACAAGCGATGCTAAGATCATTATTCATGCGTTCGTTACATCTCGTCTCGATTACTGTAACGTTTTATTTTCGGGCCTCCATATGTCTAGCATTAAAAGATTACAGTTGGTACAAAATGCGGCTGCTAGACTTTTGACAAAAACAAGAAAGTTTGATCATATTACGCCTATACTGGCTCACTTGCACTGGCTTCCTGTGCACCTAAGATGCGACTTTAAGGTTTTACTACTTACGTATAAAATACTACACGGTCAAGCTCCTGCCTATCTTGCCGATTGTATTGTACCATATGTCCCGGCAAGAAATCTGCGTTCAAAGAACTCCGGCTTATTAGTGATTCCCAGAGACCAAAAAAAGTCTGCGGGCTATAGAGCGTTTTCTATTGGGGCTCCAATACTATGGAATGCCCTCCCGGTAAAAGTTAGAGATGCTACCTCAGTAGAAGCATTTAAGTCTCATCTTAAAACTCATTTGTATACTCTAGCCTTTAAATAGACTCCCTTTTCAGACCAGTTGATCTGCCGTTTCTTTTCTTTTCTTTTCTACTCTGCTCCCAACCCGGGGTGGACCGCTAGCCTGTCCATCGGATGGGGACATCTCTACGCTGCTGACCCGTCTCCGCTCGGGATGGTTCCTGCTGGCTACACTATGGACTGGACTTTCGCTGATGTGTTGGACTTTCACAATATTATGTCAGACCCACTCGACATCCATTGCGTTCGGTCTCCCCTAGAGGGGAGGGGGGTTACCCACATATGCGGTCCTCTCCAAGGTTTCTCATAGTCATTCACATTGACGTCCCACTGGGGTGAGTTTTCCTTGCCCGTATGTGGGCTCTGTACCGAGGATGTCGTTGTGGCTTGTACAGCCCTTTGAGACACTTGTGATTTAGGGCTATATAAATAAACATTGATTGATTGATTGATTGAATGATAGGTGGCGGTCGGAGGGGCCGTAGGTGAATGAATGATGAATGAATGATAGGTGGTGGTCGGAGGGGCCGTAGGTGAATGAATGATGAATGAATGATAGGTGGTGGTCGGAGGGGCCGTAGGTGAATGAATGATAGGTGGCGGTCGGAGGGGCCGTAGGTGAATGAATGATAGGTGGCGGTCGGAGGGGCCGTAGGTGAATGAATGATAGGTGGCGGTCGGAGGGGCCGTAGGTGAATGAATGATAGGTGGTGGTCGGAGGGGCCGTAGGTGAATGAATGATGAATGAATGATAGGTGGTGGTCGGAGGGGCCGTAGGTGAATGAATGATGAATGAATGATAGGTGGCGGTCGGAGAGGCCGTAGGTGAATGAATGATAGGTGGTGGTCGGAGGGGCCGTAGGTGAATGAATGATGAATGAATGATAGGTGGTGGTCGAAGGGGCCGTAGGTGAATGAATGATGAATGAATGATAGGTGGTGGTCGGAGGGGCCGTAGGTGAATGAATGATGAATGAATGATAGGTGGCGGTCGGAGGGGCCGTAGGTGAATGAATGATGAATGAATGATAGGTGGCGGTCGGAGGGGCCGTAGGTGAATGAATGATGAATGAATGATAGGTGGCGGTCGGAGCGGCCGTAGGTGAATGAATGATGAATGAATGATAGGTGGAGGTCGGAGGGGCCGTAGGTGAATGAATGATAGGTGGCGGTCGGAGGGGCCGTAGGTGAATGAATGATAGGTGGCGGTCGGAGGGGCCGTAGGTGAATGAATGATAGGTGGTGGTCGGAGGGGCCGTCGGAGGGGCCGTAGGTGAATGAATGATAGGTGGTGGTCGGAGGGGCCGTAGGTGAATGAATGATGAATGAATGATAGGTGGCGGTCGGAGGGGCCGTAGGTGAATGAATGATAGGTGGTGGTCGGAGGGGCCGTAGGTGAATGAATGATGAATGAATGATAGGTGGCGGTCGGAGGGGCCGTAGGTGAATGAATGATGAATGAATGATAGGTGGCGGTCGGAGCGGCCGTAGGTGAATGAATGATGAATGAATGATAGGTGGTGGTCGGAGGGGCCGTAGGTGAATGAATGATAGGTGGCGGTCGGAGGGGCCGTAGGTGAATGAATGATAGGTGGCGGTCGGAGGGGCCGTAGGTGAATGAATGATAGGTGGTGGTCGGAGGGGCCGTCGGAGGGGCCGTAGGTGAATGAATGATAGGTGGTGGTCGGAGGGGCCGTAGGTGAATGAATGATGAATGAATGATAGGTGGCGGTCGGAGGGGCCGTAGGTGAATGAATGATAGGTGGTGGTCGGAGGGGCCGTAGGTGAATGAATGATGAATGAATGATAGGTGGCGGTCGGAGGGGCCGTAGGTGAATGAATGATGAATGAATGATAGGTGGCGGTCGGAGGGGCCGTAGGTGAATGAATGATGAATGAATGATAGGTGGCGGTCGGAGGGGCCGTAGGTGAATGAATGATGAATGAATGATAGGTGGTGGTCGGAGGGGCCGTAGGTGAATGAATGAATGATAGGTGGTGGTCGGAGGGGCCGTAGGTGAATGAATGATGAATGAATGATAGGTGGTGGTCGGAGGGGCCGTAGGTGAATGAATGATGAATGAATGATAGGTGGCGGTCGGAGGGGCCGTAGGTGAATGAATGATGAATGAATGATAGGTGGTGGTCGGAGGGGCCGTAGGTGAATGAATGATGAATGAATGATAGGTGGTGGTCGGAGGGGCCGTAGGTGAATGAATGATAGGTGGCGGTCGGAGGGGCCGTAGGTGAATGAATGATAGGTGGCGGTCGGAGGGGCCGTAGGTGAATGAATGATAGGTGGCGGTCGGAGGGGCCGTAGGTGAATGAATGATAGGTGGTGGTCGGAGGGGCCGTAGGTGAATGAATGATGAATGAATGATAGGTGGTGGTCGGAGGGGCCGTAGGTGAATGAATGATGAATGAATGATAGGTGGCGGTCGGAGGGGCCGTAGGTGAATGAATGATAGGTGGTGGTCGGAGGGGCCGTAGGTGAATGAATGATGAATGAATGATAGGTGGTGGTCGAAGGGGCCGTAGGTGAATGAATGATGAATGAATGATAGGTGGTGGTCGGAGGGGCCGTAGGTGAATGAATGATGAATGAATGATAGGTGGCGGTCGGAGGGGCCGTAGGTGAATGAATGATGAATGAATGATAGGTGGCGGTCGGAGGGGCCGTAGGTGAATGAATGATGAATGAATGATAGGTGGCGGTCGGAGGGGCCGTAGGTGAATGAATGATGAATGAATGATAGGTGGCGGTCGGAGCGGCCGTAGGTGAATGAATGATGAATGAATGATAGGTGGAGGTCGGAGGGGCCGTAGGTGAATGAATGATAGGTGGCGGTCGGAGGGGCCGTAGGTGAATGAATGATAGGTGGCGGTCGGAGGGGCCGTAGGTGAATGAATGATAGGTGGTGGTCGGAGGGGCCGTCGGAGGGGCCGTAGGTGAATGAATGATAGGTGGTGGTCGGAGGGGCCGTAGGTGAATGAATGATGAATGAATGATAGGTGGCGGTCGGAGGGGCCGTAGGTGAATGAATGATAGGTGGTGGTCGGAGGGGCCGTAGGTGAATGAATGATGAATGAATGATAGGTGGCGGTCGGAGGGGCCGTAGGTGAATGAATGATGAATGAATGATAGGTGGCGGTCGGAGCGGCCGTAGGTGAATGAATGATGAATGAATGATAGGTGGTGGTCGGAGGGGCCGTAGGTGAATGAATGATAGGTGGCGGTCGGAGGGGCCGTAGGTGAATGAATGATAGGTGGCGGTCGGAGGGGCCGTAGGTGAATGAATGATAGGTGGTGGTCGGAGGGGCCGTCGGAGGGGCCGTAGGTGAATGAATGATAGGTGGTGGTCGGAGGGGCCGTAGGTGAATGAATGATGAATGAATGATAGGTGGCGGTCGGAGGGGCCGTAGGTGAATGAATGATAGGTGGTGGTCGGAGGGGCCGTAGGTGAATGAATGATGAATGAATGATAGGTGGCGGTCGGAGGGGCCGTAGGTGAATGAATGATGAATGAATGATAGGTGGCGGTCGGAGGGGCCGTAGGTGAATGAATGATGAATGAATGATAGGTGGCGGTCGGAGGGGCCGTAGGTGAATGAATGATGAATGAATGATAGGTGGTGGTCGGAGGGGCCGTAGGTGAATGAATGATGAATGAATGATAGGTGGCGTCGGAGGGGCCGTAGGTGAATGAATGATAGGTGGTGGTCGGAGGGGCCGTAGGTGAATGAATGATGAATGAATGATAGGTGGTGGTCGAAGGGGCCGTAGGTGAATGAATGATGAATGAATGATAGGTGGTGGTCGGAGGGGCCGTAGGTGAATGAATGATGAATGAATGATAGGTGGCGGTCGGAGGGGCCGTAGGTGAATGAATGATGAATGAATGATAGGTGGCGGTCGGAGGGGCCGTAGGTGAATGAATGATGAATGAATGATAGGTGGCGGTCGGAGCGGCCGTAGGTGAATGAATGATGAATGAATGATAGGTGGAGGTCGGAGGGGCCGTAGGTGAATGAATGATAGGTGGCGGTCGGAGGGGCCGTAGGTGAATGAATGATAGGTGGCGGTCGGAGGGGCCGTAGGTGAATGAATGATAGGTGGTGGTCGGAGGGGCCGTCGGAGGGGCTGTAGGTGAATGAATGATAGGTGGTGGTCGGAGGGGCCGTAGGTGAATGAATGATGAATGAATGATAGGTGGCGGTCGGAGGGGCCGTAGGTGAATGAATGATAGGTGGTGGTCGGAGGGGCCGTAGGTGAATGAATGATGAATGAATGATAGGTGGCGGTCGGAGGGGCCGTAGGTGAATGAATGATGAATGAATGATAGGTGGCGGTCGGAGCGGCCGTAGGTGAATGAATGATGAATGAATGATAGGTGGTGGTCGGAGGGGCCGTAGGTGAATGAATGATAGGTGGCGGTCGGAGGGGCCGTAGGTGAATGAATGATAGGTGGCGGTCGGAGGGGCCGTAGGTGAATGAATGATAGGTGGTGGTCGGAGGGGCCGTCGGAGGGGCCGTAGGTGAATGAATGATAGGTGGTGGTCGGAGGGGCCGTAGGTGAATGAATGATGAATGAATGATAGGTGGCGGTCGGAGGGGCCGTAGGTGAATGAATGATAGGTGGTGGTCGGAGGGGCCGTAGGTGAATGAATGATGAATGAATGATAGGTGGCGGTCGGAGGGGCCGTAGGTGAATGAATGATGAATGAATGATAGGTGGCGGTCGGAGGGGCCGTAGGTGAATGAATGATGAATGAATGATAGGTGGCGGTCGGAGGGGCCGTAGGTGAATGAATGATGAATGAATGATAGGTGGTGGTCGGAGGGGCCGTAGGTGAATGAATGATGAATGAATGATAGGTGGTGGTCGGAGGGGCCGTAGGTGAATGAATGAATGATAGGTGGTGGTCGGAGGGGCCGTAGGTGAATGAATGATGAATGAATGATAGGTGGTGGTCGGAGGGGCCGTAGGTGAATGAATGATGAATGAATGATAGGTGGCGGTCGGAGGGGCCGTAGGTGAATGAATGATAGGTGGCGGTCGGAGGGGCCGTAGGTGAATGAATGATGAATGAATGATAGGTGGTGGTCGGAGGGGCCGTACGTGAATGAATGATGAATGAATGATAGGTGGTGGTCGGAGGGGCCGTAGGTGAATGAATGATAGGTGGTGGTCGGAGGGGCCGTAGGTGAATGAATAGGTGGCGGTCGGAGGGGCCGTAGGTGAATGAATGATGAATGAATGATAGGTGGTGGTCGGAGGGGCCGTAGGTGAATGAATGATGAATGAATGATAGGTGGCGGTCGGAGGGGCCGTAGGTGAATGAATGATGAATGAATGATAGGTGGCGGTCGGAGGGGCCGTAGGTGAATGAATGATGAATGAATGATAGGTGGCGGTCGGAGGGGCCGTAGGTGAATGAATGATAGGTGGCGGTCGGAGGGGCCGTAGGTGAATGAATGATAGGTGGCGGTCGGAGGGGCCGTAGGTGAATGAATGATAGGTGGTGGTCGGAGGGGCCGTAGGTGAATGAATGATGAATGAATGATAGGTGGTGGTCGGAGGGGCCGTAGGTGAATGAATGATGAATGAATGATAGGTGGTGGTCGGAGGGGCCGTAGGTGAATGAATGATGAATGAATGATAGGTGGCGGTCGGAGGGGCCGTAGGTGAATGAATGATGAATGAATGATAGGTGGCGGTCGGAGGGGCCGTAGGTGAATGAATGATGAATGAATGATAGGTGGCGGTCGGAGGGGCCGTAGGTGAATGAATGATGAATGAATGATAGGTGGCGGTCGGAGGGGCCGTAGGTGAATGAATGATGAATGAATGATAGGTGGCGGTCGGAGGGGCCGTAGGTGAATGAATGATAGGTGGCGGTCGGAGGGGCCGTAGGTGAATGAATGATAAGTGGCGGTCGGAGGGGCCGTAGGTGAATGAATGATAGGTGGTGGTCGGAGGGGCCGTAGGTGAATGAATGATGAATGAATGATAGGTGGTGGTCGGAGGGGCCGTAGGTGAATGAATGATGAATGAATAATAGGTGGTGGTCGGAGGGGCCGTAGGTGAATGAATGATGAATGAATGATAGGTGGTGGTCGGAGGGGCCGTAGGTGAATGAATGATGAATGAATGATAGGTGGCGGTCGGAGGGGCCGTAGGTGAATGAATGATAGGTGGCGGTCGGAGGGGCCGTAGGTGAATGAATGATAGGTGGCGGTCGGAGGGGCCGTAGGTGAATGAATGATAGGTGGCGGTCGGAGGGGCCGTAGGTGAATGAATGATAGGTGGTGGTCGGAGGGGCCGTAGGTGAATGAATGATAGGTGGTGGTCGGAGGGGCCGTAGGTGAATGAATGATAGGTGGTGGTCGGAGGGGCCGTAGGTGAATGAATGATAGGTGGTGGTCGGAGGGGCCGTAGGTGAATGAATGATAGGTGGTGGTCGGAGGGGCAGTAGGTGAATGAATGATGAATGAATGATAGGTGGCGGTCGGAGGGGCCGTAGGTGAATGAATGATAGGTGGTGGTCGGAGGGGCCGTAGGTGAATGAATGATGAATGAATGATAAGTGGTGGTCGGAGGGGCCGTAGGTGAATGAATGATGAATGAATGATAGGTGGTGGTCGGAGGGGCCGTAGGTGAATGAATGATGAATGAATGATAGGTGGTGGTCGGAGGGGCCGTAGGTGAATGAATGATAGGTGGCGGTCGGAGGGGCCGTAGGTGAAGGGCCGTAGGTGAATGAATGAAGAATGAATGATAGGTGGTGGTCGGAGGGGCCGTAGGTGAATGAATGATAGGTGGCGGTCGGAGGGGCCGTAGGTGAATGAATGATAGGTGGCGGTCTACCCCAGGGCAGCTGTGGTTACAAATGTAGCTTACCACCACCAGGTGTGAATGAATGATGAAAGTAGCTTACCACCACCACCACCATGTGTGAATGAATGATGGGTTCCCACTTCTCTGTGAGCGCTTTGAGTATCTAATAATAGAAAAGCGCGATATAAAATCTAATCCATTATTATTATTATTATAACAAACTATAATATGACAAACTATAATATAACAAACTATAATATAACAAACTATAATATAACAAACTATAATATGACAAACTATAATATGACAAACTAATATAAAAATGTAAACGTAAAAAAAGTCTTTGCATGTCAACAACTCATTTTTAACAGAAGAGACTTGAAGATGTGTTGGTAAAATAAAAATGTATGCAACATTTTGGCCAAAGAAGCACATTTGTGTGTGTGTACGTGTGTGTGTGTGTGTGTGTGTGTGTGTGTGTGTGTGTGTGTGTGTGTGTGTGTGTGTGTGTGTGTGTGTGTGTATTTATATTCCCAGTGTGCTGAAGATGGATGATAGAGTTTCCAAACAGCATCCATCCATGCACCTCACTTATTGTAAGACCTCACTTATTGTGCCTTGTGGAGCTACATGTTACATGCTACATGCTAGTTCTTCTCATGTTAATAACAAACATGACACTGGCACACGCTGAGTTACGTCATTAGCTTGAATAGCACAAACACACACACACACACACACGCACACACACACGAACACACACACGCACACACACACACACACACACACACACACAAACACACACACACTGGATTCTGACAGCTTCTATCACCACCAAGTGGATACTATCAGTACTGCAGTGGAGTGGACGCTAGATTACGAGAGAGAATTTCTTTTGGTGAGTGACAAACTGAACTACAAAGACAATCAAATAAAAACTATACTAAATGTTGTGTTTAGTGTCAACTGATTAATTAAACTGTGTAACAATCTGAAATAATTTGCATATATTGTATTTATTATTTTTATTTATTGCGGACTACTTTCTTTAATTGATCACGGTGGGTTATTTTGCGCCATAATTACATATAAATATTTTGCATAATTTCAATATGTATTATTTAGAATGTAATAACATCCATCCAATTGTCCATATATTCATGAACTGAGCTGAATTTCCCCCACAGATCAAGAAAGTACTTTCTATTCTATTCATTCAACTGGGAATTACAATTGGGAAATAATTAGATATCTTCATCAATTTTGTGGCTGATTCATTATTTCTTCCATGAATGATTATTGAGTTATTAAAACTAAATTAATACAATTATGAATTAAATTAATTAAATTAATTCAATTTATATTTTTTATTATATTCTGTAATAAAAATGTGTGGAACTGGTTAGTAAACATTGAAGTGTAGCTCCTCCTCTAAATGCAAGTGCCCCTACAGCAGGAATACACATTCTGTATTATTACAAAATATAAAATCTGGCAAGACACCAGTTAATTGATTTTATTGTCATTAAAAGCGTGTCTATATCCTTTTTGTGTTGAGCTGTTTAAAAAAGCATAATGTTTAAAAACAATTCCTTAAATTGTCCAGTCATAGTAATAACAACTTGAAATTATTAGTAGTAATGACAAAAGTATATATTTACCTGCAATTAATCGCAAATAATTTTGAGTTTTCTATGAACAAACTGCGATTATTTGCAATTAAAAATTTTAATCATTTAACGGCCATAATACATACATGTTGACCTATTTTAATGCATATTAAATGTATACTGCTGTACAAGCTGTACACAGATTACTCTTAAGTATACCCATTTCTATACTTATTCTCTATTTAATTAACGGTGGGTTATTCTGTACCATAATTATCTATAATTATTTGTCATAATTTCAATTTGTATTATTTAGAATGTAATAACATCCATATATTCATTCAATTGTGAATTACAGTTCGGAAATCATTTGATTTCTTCATCAATTTTGTGGCTGATTCATTATTTAAACCACGACCTATTATTGAGTTATTATTGTGCTAAAAGTAAATAATATTAAGAAATTAAATGTATATATTTATTATATTTTATTACAATCAAATAATTCATTAAAACACTGGATGAAGTTTTACATTGAATGATCAAATATACAATTAAATGCAATAAAATGTTTATCAATCATATTGAAAATATGTATTACTTATTTTGTTGTTGTATTTATTGGCCTTTATTTTTTTTATTATTCGTACAATATTTTATTGCACACTATTCAAACGTACAAAGATAATAAATGATGGTCATTTGCTGCCACCTTGTGGACACATAGTGACACTGCACTGAGAACTTTCAGGCACAAGCTACAATTAGGTTCTAATATTAGAGTTTGGTAAGAATTATGGAAAAGAATAAATGTTTTTATGTATTTATACACACTCACCATCCACAAAAGTGAACCGGTGGCAAACTCTGCATACTGCTCGATGGTGGACAGGACACTGAAGATGAGACACACCAGCACCATCAGGAACCTGCCGGAAGAAGGCAAGAATTAATTGATGAATTAACACAATGTTGCATGACTTAGAATTAATTGATGAATTAACACAATGTTGCATGACTTACAATTAATTGATGAATTAACACAATGTTGCATGACTTACTTTGCCCTTCAACCAATCAGGGCTGGGATTTCATTTGATAACAATCTGGAAATAAATGGCTGTTACATTTATTAATACATTCAGTACATATATTATGTAAATATTACATATATGTTATATTTTATATTGCTACCACGGTACGTTTTTAGTCTATTTTATACCTGCATTGTCCTTTCCATCCTTACACTTTCCATCCTTTGTAACTGAGCTCCTGTGTGGAACAGTTTCCCTTGTGGATCATTCATGTTTGTCTAAGTCTAAATAACACATTTAAAAATGGCAGTCAATACGAAAATATAAAATGAAGAAAAAAAATACAGTGTACATTGAATAACTACGAAAAGGCATTTTTATAGTTTATATTTTACAATTTCATGAATTCACTGACAATTTTTTAATTCATTAAGGCATTTATTTATATCTTTAATTGGCTCAAGTATCTAAGTGTGACATCAAACAAGAATAACTTTTAGGCTGAGAACACAAATTTATAAAATGATTTTAATTTTGACACCAACAAAAAAATATAGGCTGATTTATATACAATTTGTTTACTATAAAAATATATAAAGGCCGTTATATAAATAATACATATTGATAATTTATTTACTAATTACACTATTAGTATTATATTTACCATTTATATATTTTTTTTTAGAAAAGGCTTTTTCATTGAAGTTGACAGGTCTCAATATTTGTTTTAATAAGTTCAACATGGAACTTCACTTGCATGTTTGACAAGGAGGTTAAGCTGCTATTGTCTGGGAAGGTGCTGCACTATGTACAGTATTTACAGTACGTACAGTATTTACAGTCCACTCATTCATTCACATTTGCAGGAGACCTTTAGGGGGATTTTGGGGGTGTGCTTGCAGCTTTGCCAGGTCTTTTGCAAACCAGCGGCGGGATTAAAAGCAGACTCGGTTTTGTGTGTTTTAACCATCCCAGAAATAATCCATCTTTGGAGTGCTTTTACATGACACGGTGGCCATGTTTGCATGCAGCGTCGTGATTTGGCTCACTTGAAAAAAAAAAAGAAGAGTAGTGCAGAGCAGCAGTGCTGCTGTGTACTACATACAAGCTGGATTACACGCCATATGCTGTAAGGTTATGTAAGTGTCTGTTGCTTATTATCATTCATGTGCACGGCGGATGAAATGGTTCATTCACATTATGACATTTCCCCACCTAAGTTTGCAGGGAAGAGACGGATATTCTGCCCATGGAGACAAACTTTTTCCACACAGAAGAAGTTGAAGGCTGTGGGGAACACTTTGATACATTTGCTGCGTTACACATGCTAAAACCAACACACTTTGCTAACTTGCAACTGTGAAGTTACAGCATATAAATTGTTACTTTATTGGAGTTGCTTGTACAAACCCCATTTCACTGTAATTACTGTACATGCTACTGGGAAGTCATGCAATTATTAGCCAGTCATATGCTGTGAATGTACTCTTCTTCCATGTGCCACTAAGCACATAAATGTCATATCTAATAACGTCTCATTAAAGGCCTACTGAAAGCCACTACTAGCGACCACGCAGTCTGACAGTTTATATATCAATGATGAAATCTTAACATTGCAACACATGCCAATACGGCCGGGTTAACTTATAAAGTGACATTTAAAACTTCCCGGGAAATATCCGGCTGAAACGTCGCGGTATGATGACGTATGCGCGTGACGAAGTCAGAGTAACGGAAGTTATGGTACCCCGTAGAATCCTATACAAAAAGCTCTGTTTTCATTTCATAATTCCACAGTATTCTGGACATCTTTTGCAATTTGTTTAATGAACAATGAAGGCTGCAAAGAAGACAGTTGTAGGTGGGATCGGTGTATTAGCAGTGGACTACAGCAACACAACCAGGAGGACTTTGTTGGAGCGCTAGCTGCGCTAGTCGCCGACCTCACCTTGACTTCTTACGTCTCCGGGCCGCCAAACGCATCGGGTGAAGTCCTTCGTCCTTCTGCCGATCGCTGGAACGCAGGTGAGCACGGGTGTTGATGAGTAGATGAGGGCTGGCTGGCGTAGGTGGAGAGCTAATGTTTTTAGCATAGCTCTGTGAGGTCCCGTTGCTAAGTTGCTAAGTTAGCTTCAATGGCGCCGTTAGCACAGCATTGTTAACCTTCGCCAGCCTGGAAAGCATTAACCGTGTATTTACATGTCCACGGTTTAATAGTATTGTTGATTTTCTATCTATCCTTCCAGTCAGGGGTTTATTTTTTTGTTTCTATATGCAGTTAAAGCATGATGCTATCACGTTAGCTCGTAGCTAAAGCATTTCACCGATGTATTGTCGTGGAGATAAAAGGCACTGAATGTCCATTTCGCGTTCTCGACTCTCATTTTCAAGAGGATATAGTATCCGAGGTGGTTTAAAATACAAATCCGTGATCCACAATAAAAAAAGGAGAGTGTGGAATCCAATGAGCCAGCTTGTACCTAAGTTACGGTCAGAGCGAAAAAAGATACGTCCATCACTGCCTCTCAAGTCCTTCACTGTAACGTTCCTCATCTACGAATCTTTCATCCTCGCTCAAATTAATGGGGTAATCAACACTTTCTCTGTCCGAATCTCTCTCGCTCCATTGTAAATAATGGGGAATTGTGAGGAATACTAGCTCCTGTGACGTCACGCTACTTTCGGTACAGGCAAGGCTATTTTTTTTAATCAGTGAGCAAAAGTTGCTAACTTTATCGTCGATTTTCTCTACTAAATCCTTTCAGCAAAAATATGGCAATATCGCGAAATGATCAAGTATGACACATAGAATGGATCTGCTATTCCCGTTTAAATTAAAAAAAATCATTTCAGTAGGCCTTTAATAATGCATTTATTTGATTTGTAGAATACCTTACTGAGAACCAGTGTCCTCTGCAGTGGACATTTGTTTTTTTTGCATCAGCAGGCTATTTTTTTTTCCAAACAAAAGGAACAGACCAAGAACAAATGTCCACTGCAGAGGACACTGGTTCTCAGGTTGGCTAAGTCCAGGGCCATCCATCCAACCATTTTCTACCGCTTGTCCCTTTTGGGGTCGCGGGGGGTGCTGGAGCCTATCTCAGCTGCATTTGGGCGGAAGGCGGTGTACACCTTGGACAAGTCACCACCTCATCACAGGGCCAACACAGATAGACAACATTCACACACTAGGGACCATTTAGTGTTGCCAATCAACCTATCCCCCTTTGGAGGTGGGAGGGGCCTATCCCCAGGTGCATGTCTTTGGAGGTGGGAGGGGCCTATCCCCAGGTGCATGTCTTTGGAGGTGGGAGGGGCCTATCCCCAGGTGCATGTCTTTGGAGGTGGGAGGAGCCTATCCCCAGGTGCATGTCTTTGGAGGTGGGAGGAAGCCCACACAGTCACGGGGAGAACATGCAAACTCCACACAGAAAGATCCCGAGCCAGGGATTGAACTCAGAACCTTCGTATTGTGAGGCACATGCAGTAACCCCTGTTCCACCGTGCTGCCCAACTCCAGGGCCAATTAAAAAAAATTTAAAAAACAAGCTGCGGCGCGAAAATGTCACATTCCCGGGCAACACTTTGGACACCCAGTGAAAAGTGTCGGGGTTATGGAAGGCGAAAGACTGACAGATGGGACAATGATTACTTGACCCCTTCACACACACACACACACACACACACACACACACACACACACACACACACACACACACACACACACACACACACACACACACACACACACACACACACACACACACAATTCTGTGTAAATGAAAAGCCCAAATGCACGCTAAAAGTTGGACTTGTGAGAGATGCATGCTGAGGCTCAACAGGAAGTTCATATGTTTATGAAGGAGCAGAAGGCGCAGGGGAGGGCTAAAAAGGAGCAGTTGAAGGCGAGCACTCGAGCGCCTCCCTTGGTACGCCGCTCAGAGTTGTGTCCTGGACATATGCCACTCCATTATTTGAGGAAACCACCAAAAATACAACATTGTGGTTTATACACAAGTAGTACTGTGCCAAGTTCCTCTTTTATACAATATAGCTTCCAGTATAGAAATGGGTAAACTTAAAGGTCTACTGAAATGATTTTTTTAAATTTAAACGGGAATAGCAGATCCATTCTATGTGTCATACTTGATCATTTCGCGATATTGCCATATTTTTGCTGAAAGGATTTAGTAGAGAAAATCGGCGATAAAGTTCGCAACTTTTGCTCGCTGATAAAAAAAAGCCTTGCCTGTACCGGAAGTAGCGTGACTTCACAGGAGCTAGTATTCCTCACAATTCCCCATTGTTTACAATGGAGCGAGAGAGATTCGGACCGAGAAAGTGACGATTACCCCATTAATTTGAGCGAGGATGAAAGATTCGTAGATGAGGAACGTTACAGTGAAGGACTTGAGAGGCAGTGATGGACGTATCTTTTTTCGCTCTGACCGTAACTTAGGTACAAGCTGGCTCATTGGATTCCACACTCTCTCCTTTTTCTATTGTGGATTACGGATTTGTATTTTAAACCACCTCGGATACTATATCCTCTTGAAAATGAGAGTCGAGCACGCGAAATGGACATTTAAAGTGACTTTTATCTCCAAGACAATACATCGGTGACACACTTAGCTACTGAGCTAACGTGATAGCATCGTTCTCAAATGAAGATAGAAACAAAATAAATAAACCCCTGACTGGAAGGATAGACAGAAGAGCAAAAATACTATTAAACCATGTACATGTAACTACACGGTTAAAAATTCTCAGCCTGGTAAGGCTTAACAATGCTGTTGCTAACGACGCTAAGGCTAATTTAGCAACTTAGCAGCCGGACCTCACAGAACTATGATAAAACATTAGCGCTCCACCTACGCCAGCCAGCCCTCATCTTCCCATCAACAGCCGTGCTCACCTGCGTTCCAGCGATCAACGGCGCGACGATGGACTTCATCCGTGGGTTTGGCGGCAAGCATCAGCTAGGCGTCTTCTATCAGGGTAAGTAGTCCTTGTTGTGTTGCTGTAAGTATTGTACTTAGCCGCTAAGACACCGATCGATCCCACCTACAACTATCTTCTTTGCAGCCTCCATTGTTCATTAAACAAATTGCAAAAGATTCACCAACACAGATGTCCAGAATACTGTGGAATTTTGTCGAAGAAAACAGAGCTTTTTGTATTGTGTCCAATAGGGCCCAAACACTTCCGTGCATTTTATGACGTACCACGCATAAATCATATCCAAAGGAGATTTTCAACCGGAAGTGTGGCGGGAATTTTAAAATGTCACTTTATAAGTTAACCCGGCCGTATTGGCATGTGTTTCAATGTTAACATTTCATCATTGATATATAAACTATCAGACTGCGTGGTCAGTAGTAGTGGCTTTCAGTAGGCCTTTAAGAGTAGTCTGTGTACAGCAGTATACATTTAATATGCACTAAAATAGGTCAACATGTATGTGTTAGGGCTGTTAAACGATTACAATATTTAGTTTGTTCATAGTTAACTCAAAAAATTGTGTTTAATTGCAGGTAAATATATATTTTTGTCATTAATAAGTGTAAACTAGAGAGATCATTTTCAAGTTCAGAATAATTGTACACAAGTTATCACACAACTTTGTGTTCCCATGAGTTCAGGTCGCCCTGCGAGAAGACAGAAGCTGTCTTTGATCTTATCAAGCAAAAGGCTTGTAAACCTCCACAGTGTGCGATGGGATGCGACGTGGAGGTGTCGGTTTCTTTCATCTATTGGACAGCCACAGGAAGACCTTGTCATGACCCGAGGTCTACAAAGCAGAGAGGGGGCAAAGCTGACACCACTCCAGGCACCTTTTCTTTGAACTGTTTATGAGCCCCCCCCCCCCCCTTAGGAGCAGCTGCGTAATGTGATGTCATGTAATCAGAAAATGCCCAAATAAAGGAGGAGCGCGTTGGGACTGCCTTCAGAGCGTGGTGGGAGGGTGTAGCTGAGTGGGCAGCCCCAGACGTTTCTCCTCATCAGCCAAATTGAATCCTGTCTCTGTCTGATTCCTTGCTTCTTGTCTTGTCTAATAGATGTCATCAGTGTTTGAACCTTTATTTATTTATATATATTTATATATATATTTATTTATTTTATATATATATTTATATATTATTTATATATATTTATTTATTTATATATACACCTTATTGCTTTTTTATCCTGCACCAGGGGCGCCGAAAAGGGGGGGTAAAGGAGACGGATTCTAGGGGCCCATGATGGAGGGGGGCCCAGAGAGGCCCCTAATGATAATGAAATTATAATACAGGGGGCCCTGTAAAGATTCTTTTCATGGGGCCCAAAATCCCTAGCGGCGCCCCAGTCCTGCACTACCATGAGCTTATGTAACGAAATTTCGTTCTTATCTGTGCTGTGAAGTTCAAATTTGAATGACAAACAAAAGGAAGTCTAAGTCTGAGTCTGACACTATGACTGAACAATTATTTTGCTTTAATGAAAAGGATATAGACACGCTTTTAATGACAATTAAAAAAAATACCTGGTGTCTTGCCAGATTTTGTATTTTGTAGTAACACAGAATTTGTATTCCTGCTGTAGGGGCACTTGCATTCAGGGGAGGAGCTACACTTCAATGTTTACTAACTAGTTTCACACATTATTATTACAAAATGTAGATTGTTACAATCATGGTTTAATTGTCAAAGGTGTTTGGTAAGATCATCCGTGATATTTCTACCTGAATACATGCTCGTGATATTCTGTACATGACATGTTGTACAGTTGACTGTAATGCTATTCATATTTCTGCGTGACAATGTTTTAACCTTCTCTTTCTATTAATAAAATGAAATACTCCGCCTGCTAAACATTCTGTTATCGAGGACTATCAATCAGAACAGGTTATAAAATAATTTACAGTTCTTTTAAATCTGCCAAAACATGTATTTTGCTAGAAATATCACAGATTACATTATAAAACCGCTTTGATAAAGCATGATCGTAATGTAAGACCATGTTTCATTTTGTTCTGGTAGTTAGAGGAGATGTGAGATGTAACACTATTATTGTGAAGCAGGAAGTATGTCATTGGTATGAAAAGGTGTCTTGACATGTTTTGACAAATAAAAAGTGACTCTAGACTTCCTGTATACCATCTTTTTTTTCTGCTGAGCTTTGACCACTATTTGAGCTTTTAAACTATTTAGAGAAACAACCTACCCATTATTCTACACTCAACTGTATTGTAAACACAAACGTGAAGCTCCTCCCCTCTACAACTAGCGGCAATGATGTCGTCTGACGGCAATCGAAGATACAATAGTTTCATCTTGTCGGGAGAATGACTTGCCATGGCTTTGGATCTGAGATTTCTATAATGTCCCCCTTTTCTTTGTGCATTTCTGCTCGCTTTTTTCCAGCTTGTGGCTCAACAGCAACCGAACGGCACTGCGTTTCGCCACGCAACGAAATGGAGCGAGGGTCAAAAAGTAGTCAGGAGTCCTGCGGTTGTTATTGTCTTGTGTGATGGTCCCCAGGAAGACTAGTGGCTACTGTGTAGCAACTGATGGGTATTCATTTTAAACAAATAAACACTGGGGCTGCAATGAGTGATCAATTACATAGATTAATTTGATTGGTAAAAAGTTTGGATTTAACCCTCATGCCGTTCGATTCCTGGGTCTTTCTGTGTGGAGTTTTCATGTTCTCCCTGTGACTGCCTGGGTTTTCTATGGGTACTCCGGCTTCGTCCCGCCTCCACAGACATGTAGCTGGCCAAGGGTTGTCCATCTGTGTTTGCCCTGTGACAGGTATTTCGTCCAGTTCTTCCGGGGGATCCCGAGGCGTTCCCAGGCCCGCCTGGAGACATAGTCTTCCCAACGTGTCCTGGGTCTTCCCCATGGCCTCCTACCGGTCTGACGTAACCTAAACACCTCCCCAGGGAGGCGTTCGTGGGCCTCCAGATGTCCCAAACACCTCATCTGGCTCCTCTCCAGGTGGAGGAGCAGCGGCTTTACTTTGAGTTCCTCCCGGATGACAGAGCTTCTCACCCTATCTCTAAGGGAAAGACCCGCCACCCGGCGGCGGAAACTAAATTTAGCCGCTTGTACCCGTGATCTTGTCCTTCCAGTCATAACCAAAAGCTCATGACCATAGGTGAGGATAAAAACATAGATCGACAGGTCAATTGAGAGCTTTGCCTTCTGGCTACGCTCCTTTTTCACCACGACTGATCGATACAGCGTCCGCATTACTGAAGACGCCGCAACGATCTGCCTGTCCATCTCACCATCCACTCTTCCCTCACTCGTGAAAAGTAGATACTTGAACTCCTCCACCTGGGGCGGGATCTGGTCCCTAACCTGGAGATGGCACTCCACCCTATTCAGGGCGAGGACAATGGACTCGGACTTGGAGGTGCTGATTCTCATCCCAGTCGCTTCACACTCGGCTGCGAACCGATCCAGTGAGAGCTGGAGATCCTGGCCAGATGAAGCCATCAGGACCACATCATCTGCAAAAAGCAGAGACCTAATCCTGCAGCCACCAAACCGGATCCCCTCAACGCCCTGACTGTGCTTAAAAAAGGGCAGCCCTGACTGAGTCCAACCCTCACTGGTCTAACTTCCTGCCGGCAATGTGGACCAAGCTCTGACACGGTCTTACAGGGAGCGGACCGCCACAATCAGACAGTCCGATACCCCATACTCTCTGAGCACTGCCCACACTCTCTGAGCACTGCCCATAGGACGTCCCGAGGGACACAGAATGCCTTCTCCAAGTCCACAAAAATGCGTATCAAGTAAATAAAAGCAGACATGGCCATTGTCAACGCACACTTACTAAACACGATGCTCACAACGGTGTGAAGGCAAAGAGTTGTGATGGTTTGGAGCCATTAGATACTTCATTGAGAAAGTTGACAGCGACGTGTGACGTCCTGTTAATTACTGCACTGTGTCTGCTGGGACAGGACAGGACAGGACAGGACGGAGTTAGCCAACCTTGTTTGGCGATCTGATTAAAACAAAACAGCTGCGGCTTTAGCGAGAATTACTGAGGCCAGAATCCCTGCAGCGTCAACCAGAATGACCATAAAAATCTGCTTCTGGATCACGTGTGAAGACACCAGACACGTTTAACACGTATCAAGTCTCATTGGGCATATTCACCTTGAGGGTAGCAAATAGCAACACAATGAGGTGTATAGTTAAACAAGTTGACTACAGATGTGTTGATGTGGCAGTGACACAGATAAGCCTATTAACTAAAGCATTTTTGGGCATTTCTGTTTTTTTTTCCATCCTCTAGCTTTGGCCGGAGCAACTGTGCTGCTTGTGGCCTGCATCCTGCTTTTATCTGGTCTTACGCTCCTCTACGCCATGGTTTGAATGCTTCTTCACAAATACATCAATGGGTTATTATATATTTTCTAACAACAATCACCATTCCTTTATTTAACCCGGTAAGAACTCATTGAGATTGAAATCTCTTTTGCAAGACTGACTTGACCAAAAGGGCAGCAAAATGAGGTTTCATTAAAAACATACACCTTCTCATTTCAATGTGTTTTCTTTATTATCATGACTATTTACATTGTAGATTGTCACATCAAAACTATGACACCTGTGAAGTGAAAACCATTTCAGGGGCCGTATTTATCAAGCTTCTTAGAATTACTCCTAAGAAGTCTGCTAAGAGTTGACTTATGAGTAAAGAAATTATTCGCTGAAAGCTGCACTTAAAAGTTAGTTATCAAGCGTCTTATTCACACTTTCAGCAAAGTGTAGGACTGAATCTTAAGTGTCACACTCAGAGCTGAATTACGACATTACTATGTGCCGTAAACGGAATTTTAGGTGACGTCATTTCTGTGTCCATAGAAATGACCAATCACGGAAGGGAATCCCTTGTCTAAGAATAAAGAAATATCTTAGAAATATTTAAGTGGACAATGGGAGTGTATATTTTGACAATAAACTACAAAATAATACAAAACAAACAAACAATATTGGCAATGAATCAAAAATAAATGTTTCCTTTTCTTTCCAATTCATTAATTATAATAAAATGATAAATGGGTTATACTTGTATAGCGCTTTTGTACCTTCAAGGTACTCAAAGCGCTTTGACAGTATTTCCACATTCACCCATTCACACACACATTCACACACTGATGGCGGGAGCTGCCATGCAAGGCGCTAACCAGCAGCCATCAGGAGCAAGGGTGAAGTGTCTTGCCCAAGGACGACAACGGACGTGACTAGGATGGTAGAAGGTGGGGATTGAACCCCAGTAACCAGCAACCCTCCGATTGCTGGCCCGGCCACTCTACAACTAATTTGAAATGCATGAATGCAGTTTGCTTCTGCTGAATTATCCGGGGTGTAGTTGGAAAGTCAATGAAACACATGACAAGGTGAGGAGCAGTAAGGGCCATTATTGTTTCCATAACAATTCTGCTTACTGATGGTTGTGATGGCCCCAAATCATCAGCGTTACACTGTTGCATTTTCCCAGTGGCGAGATATCGAAGCATTGTGATGACCTTTAGTTCTGCTGTGAAAGCTCTGCTGCGTGATGTTGTTGATGAGATGACGCCCCTTATTAAAAATCTGTGACGAAAATAATACCCGCTCTGTCTAAACGATACCGTTTGATCAGCTGCTCGTCATCAAACAAAGCCAGGACATCCTTCCGCTCCCTGAACGTCTCTCTCGCCTCAGTGCCATCCCCCGCTGGCAACTCCTAACCACTGAAGGTCTCTTAAATATCGTGGAGAGTAGGAGTGATTCTTAGACTTAAGAACGTTGATAAGTAGCTTTTATTCTTAAAGGCCTACTGAAATGATTTTTTTTTATTTAAACGGGAATAGCAGATCCATTCTATGTGTCATACTTGATCATTTCGCGATATTGCCGTATTTTTGCTGAAAGGATTTAGTAGAGAAAATCGACGATAAAGTTCGCAACTTTTGCTCGCTGATAAAAAAAAGCCTTGCCTGTACCGGAAGTAGCGTGACGTCACAGGAGCTAGTATTCCTCACAATTCCCCATTGTTTACAATGGAGCGAGAGAGATTCGGACCGAGAAAGTGATGATTACCCCATTAATTTGAGCGAGGATGAAAGATTCGTAGATGAGGAACGTTACAGTGAAGGACTTGAGAGGCAGTGATGGACGTATCTTTTTTCGCTCTGACCGTAACTTAGGTACAAGCTGGCTCATTGGATTCCACACTCTCCTTTTTCTATTTTGGATCACGGATTTGTATTTTAAACCACCTCGGATACTATATCCTCTTGAAAATGAGAGTCGAGAACGCGAAATGAACATTCAGTGCCTTTTATCTCAACGACAATACATCGGCGAAATGCTTTAGCTACGAGCTAACGTGATAGCATCGTGCTTAAACTGCATATAGAAACAAAAAAAATAAACCCCTGACTGGAAGGATAGATAGAAAATCAACAATACTATTAAACCGTGGACATGTAAATATACGGTTAATGCTTTCCAGGCTGGCGAAGGTTAACAATGCTGTGCTAACGACGCCATTGAAGCTAACTTAGCAACCGGACCGCACAGAGCTATGCTAAAAACATTAGCTCTCCACCTACACCAGCCAGCCCTCATTTGCTCATCAACACCCGTGCTCACCTGCGTTCCAGCGATCGGCAGAAGGACGAAGGACTTCACCCGATGCGTTTGGCGGCCCGGAGACGTAGGAAGTCAAGGTGAGGTCGGTGGCTAGCGCGGCTAGCGCTCCAACAAAGTCCTCCTGGTTGTGTTGCTGTAGTCCGCTGCTAATACACCGATCCCACCTACAACTGTCTTCTTTGCAGCCTTCATTGTTCATTAAACAAATTGCAAAAGATGTCCAGAATACTGTGGAATTATGAAATGAAAACAGAGCTTTTTGTATAGGATTCTACGGGGTACCATAACTTCCGTTACTCTGACTTCGTCACGTGCATACGTCATCATACCGCGACGTTTCAGCCGGATATTTCCCGGGAAATTTTAAATGTCACTTTATAAGTTAACCCGGCCGTATTGGCATGTGTTGCAATGTTAAGATTTCATCATTGATATATAAACTATCAGACTGCGTGGTCGCTAGTAGTGGCTTTCAGTAGGCCTTTAAGTTTGAGAGTAGGACTAAATTTCGCTAAGACTTAAGTGTAAAATGGCCCTCTAAGACGCTTGATGAATACGGCCCCAGGAGACTACCTCTTGAAGCTCATGGAGAGAATGCCCAGAGTGTGCAAAGCAGTAATCAGAGCAAAGGGTGGCTATTTTGAAGAAACTAGAATATAAAACATGTTTTCCGTTATTTCACCTTTTGTTGTTAAGTACATAACTCCACATGTGTTCATTCATAGTTTTGATGTGACAATCTACAATGTAAATAGTCATGAAAATAAACATTGAATGAGGAGAAGGTGTGTCATAACTTTTGGCCTGTACTGTATGACAAAAGACAGAAGCAGTCACAAGTAAAAGTACAAATTACTTACAACATCAACATAAACACACGCAAAAGGTGAAAAATAAAATATTTCAGTAAAAACTCATTAAAAACAGGTACTGTGCCCAATAGAACTAATTCCCCGATCCTTTAAAATGGACTGAAATTCCCCCAAAGTGATGAGTTGAGGTGGCCTCCGATCCTTTAGTAATTCATTCCATGACCAGGGAACAGCACATCTGAAACCTATTTTATTAAGATTTGTGTTGGCTCTAAAAAGCAACACACCAACAATGTCCTGTGACCTCAAACTGTAGCCATTACATATTTATGTAGTCTCTACACATAAAAGAACATAAATAAGAGAGAACCAGACCAAGAAGTGATTTTTATATAAACAAACATCCATCAAAAAAATCTGCGGACCAAGAAGGATGGACAGTTTGCCGTTGCATGCAGAGTGCAATGGTGGACAAGGTTGCATACAGAGTGCAATGGTGGACAAGGTTGCATACAGAGTGCAATGGTGGACAAGGTTGCATACAGAGTGCAATGGTTGCCACAAGCAGTAATACAACATAAGGCACAGTGATAAACAGTATCCAGTTTTTGTCAAATAAGTGTCGGGTGCATTCAAAAAAGGCAAGTCTTCATAATCTAGCACAGTGGTCCCCAACCACCGATTGGGCCGCACAAGAAATAAAAAAAATAAAAATAAAAAAAAATAAAATAAAAATAAAAAATTTTTTTTTTATGAAATCAACATAAAAATCACAATATATACATTATATATCAATATAGATCAATACAGTCTGCAGGGATACAGTCCGTAAGCACACATGATTGTATTTATTTATGTAAAAAAAAACAACAACAAAAAAAAAAAATTTAAATACACCCTCCCCCCACCACCCCCCCGGTCCGTGGGACAAATTTTCAAGCGTTGACCGGTCCGCAGCTACAAAAAGGTTGGGGACCACTGATCTAGCAAACACATTAAAATCCGAATCAAGCGTTTCCAAACTTGCAGGGAAAAACAGGGCTTGTTTCTAAAGAAAAAAAAATCACATTTAATTTTAATTGGAGCCACTGTTTTTTCTGTGTGTGATTTAAAAGACAAGTTGTCATCAATAACAATCCCCAAGTCCTTATACGCTATATTGCCAAAAGTATTTGGCCACCTGCCTTGACTCACATATGAAGTTGAAGTGCCATCCCATTCCTAACCCATAGGGTTCAATATGACCTTTTGCAGCTATTACAGCTTCAACTCTTCTGGGAAGGCTGTCCACAAGGTTGCGGAGTGTCTTTATAGCAATTTTCCACCATTTTTCCAAAAGCGCATTGTTGAGGTCACACACTGATGTTGGTGGAGAAGGCCTGGCTCTCAGTTTCTGTTCTAATTCATCCCAAAGGTGTTCTATCGGGTTCAGGTCAGGACTCTGTGCAGGCCAGTCAAGTTCATCCACACCAGACTCCGTCATCCATGTCTTTATGGACCTTGTCATGTTGGAAGAGGAAGGGGCCCGCTCCAAACTGTTCCCACAATGTTGGGAGCATGGAATTGTCCAAAATGTTTTGGTATCCTGGAGCATTCAAAGTTCCTTTCACTGGAACTAAGGGGCCAAGCCCAACTCCTGAAAAACAACCCGCCCCCATAATTCCTCCTCCACCAAATTTCACAATGGATGGGAGCAAAAGAAGAATAAAACATTTCTTTTTGACCAGCATTGATGAATGTGCTGATTGAATACACCTAACCCAAGGTCTACTTACTAGATGAGAACAGAAAGATAACAACCAACCATAAAAGTTCAATCAGTTCTTCAATTAAACAATTTAAGTAAGAATCGTATCGGCAAGACTTATACTCAGTTTTTCATATTTGGCCCAAAACTGTTTTACTTTTTTACACTCGCCTGAATTACTTTTGTACAATAAATCCTATTTAATGTAAACATGGCAGATAAGACACTAATATGCAGCACTGACACCACTATATTCAAACACAATATTATACTGTACGGAAGTCAATATCAGTTTAAAAATTGAAATAGACATTTTTTGTGGGCCTATGATGGTTACATTCTGTACAACAGGGGTCACCAACCTTTTTGAAACCAAGAGCTACTTCTTGGGTACTGATTAATGCGAAGGGCTACCAGTTTGATACACACTTAAATAAATTGTCAGAAATAGCCAATTTGCTCTATTTACCTTTAACTCTATGTTATTATTAATAATTAATGATATTTATCTTTGTGGAAACACTAATCAACTTAATGATTCCTCACAATAAATATATATAGAAACAGATAAATATCAATATGCAACACTTTATTTTTATATTTTCTCTAAGTGCACATTTTTCAAATTGAACATTTTCAAATGATCACTTCTAAGACAATCTTGTGAAATCACAATATCCCATTTTAACTAGCTAGCCACTAACATTTTTTAACAAATCATGAATTATTTTGCACCATGTTTGTACAAATAATAACTCATGTAAAACACAAAAGTCAACTCTCAAATTTTTAAATAAATCATGTCACACTTTGAACTGGACACCAAATCTGTTATCTGTTTCTTTGTCAGTTAGTAAAGACCAAGTCTTTAAAATATATTTTCTTGGATTTTCAAATTCCATTTGAGTTTTGTCTCTCTAAGAATTAAAAATGTCGAGCAAAGCGAGACCAGCTTTCTAGTAAATAAATAAAATTTAAAAAATAGAGGCAGCTCACTGGTAAGTGCTGCTATTTGAGCTATTTTTAGAACAGGCCAGTGGGCTACTCATCTGGTCCTTATGGGCTACCTGGTGCCCGCGGGCACCGCGTTGGTGACCCCTGATGTACAAAATCACATTATTTTTTTTATGTGTTACATTTATTAAAGATTATTCTATTAAATGGTAAAAAGCTCATGTCTCAAAGAGCAAATAGTACTAATTTGTGATCTATACTAGAATACTTTACATGTGGGCTGCTTCAAAAAATGGCCACAAACATATGTTTTCCAATATATAGGAATACATTGACTTCTTAATATTTTGGAACATTTTCCACAAGCCTTCATTATCGCTAATTATTTTATAATAATTACATTTTGTACAACTTGTTTTTTTTATGTGTGTGTAATATATATATATATATATATATATATATATATATATATATATATATATATATATATATATATATATATATATATATATATATATATATATATATGTTATTTTTTTCTTTTGAAAAAAAATATGCTGATATTTGTACATGTTTAATGTAATATAATTTTTCTGTTGAAAAAAGATTGTATGTTTAATGTAAGATATATTATTATCATTGCTGTCACTATTGCTTTTATTATTCTTATTCTTATCATCATCTTCATTATTATGATTATTATTATTATTGTTATAATTTTGGGCCGTGTGGCTCGGTAGAGTGGTCGTACCAGCAACTTGAGGGTTCCAGGTTCGATTCCCGCTCCCGCCGCTCTGAGTCTCCAGGGGGAAAAGCGCGATATAAATTAACTCACTATTTTTATTATTATTATATTAAATTACATTGTATAAAATCAATGAAATGCGGGTTATACTCTTTTAATGAAATTCTTATTTGATCCAGTTACCCAAATAATGTCTCTTTTATACAATAAATCATAGGTAATAAACAAAAGCTTTTTTGTTTGTTTTGTTTTTTACAAATGTATTCTAAAATGTGAACATGCTCCTTTCTCACTTTATTTGGAAATAACATCCTGGGAAATTGCACAAACACTGACAGTATCCTCCCAGAATGAACATCATCCCCTCGTGGCTGGATGCAGTACTCATTCATAGAACGTTCTATGAATGTTTCTGCAGTGGACTTTATAATGTTACACATTGAGAGGATAATTCCACAGATCGTGACAGGTCAAACATGGAGGACTGTCCATCTTGAAGGCCAAATTGCCCTGACCATGACTGTTAAGCAAACCGAGTCAGTCCTCTCTGACCCTTGGCCCATCCCTCGCCAGTCGCCATCCCATCCACACAGGAAGCAGCTTAGGGTGGATTACATCACATCAGCCAGCAGCCACAAGCACGGATATTTCATCCTGGCTTAGCTATCATCTTGGAAAAGAAATGTCCATCTCCTTAAAGGCTACGAATGAAGAATGACATTGTAATGTGCATGCCAGCCCAGTAGTTGGCACAGTCACTGTTCAGAAATGCCGAAAAAAATTGAACATTTGTGAACAAATGTATAAACGCAACACTTTTGTTTTTGCTCCAATGTTTCATAAGTTTAACTCAAAGATGTCAAACTTTTTCTACATACACAAAAGAACTATTCCTCTCAAATATAGTTGATAAATCGGTATAAATCTGTGTTAGTGAGCATTTCTTCTTTGCCAAATTAATCCATCCCACCAGATGCTGATTAGACAGCAGGATTATTGCACAGGTGTGCCTCAGGTGTGCCCACAAAATAATATTCTCTAAAATGTGCAGTTTTGCTTAATTGGGGGTGAGAAAAGCAGTCAGTATCTGGCATGACCACTATTTGCCACACAGTGCAACACATCTCCTTGGCGTGGAGTTGATCATGTTGCTGATTGTGGTCTGTGGAACGTCGGTCCACTCCTTATTTTGATAGCTATGCCAAGTTGCTGGGTATACGCCGAGCCACGGCATCCCAAACATGTTCGATGGGTGACTTGTGGGCTGAGTAAGCTGCCATGCAAGAACTGGGATGTTTTCAACTTCCAGGAATTGTGTACAGATCCTTGCAACATGGGGTGATGGTCTCGGATGAATGGCACAACAACGGGCCTCAGGATCTCATCACGGTATCTCTGTGCATTCAAAATGTCATCAATAAAATGCAATAACATACGTCATAACCCCACCCCCACCATGGGCCACTCCATTCACAACGTTGACATGGGCAAACCGCTCTCCCACGCCACGCCACGCCACGCCACGCACGCTGTCTGCCATCTGCCCTGAACCGGAAAAACCGGGATTCATCCGTGAAGAGAACACCTCTCCTATGTGCCAGACGCCATTTGAATTTGCATTTGCCCGCTGAAGTGGGTTAGGACGACGGTTCAGGTGGAGACGCATGCAGACGAGCTTCCCTGAGACGGTTTCTCACAGTTTGTGCAAAAATAAGCAATAACCACACGGAGGGGAGATGTCCTTCATTAATAAAGCATCAATGAAATGTTGCCAGCCAACACAATAACACAAATATCTCACCTCGGTTTTTGTCCCAGGACTTCTTGGAGACCTGCTCTATCACATGACTTTGATTCTGGTTTAAGTTCAGCAGGACAGACTTCTGTTTCGGACATTTGTTTATTTGTATTCTCTTAAGTTAAGCAGAATTATTTTTTTTTCATTCTGTTCATTTAGTCATTTTGCACAAAAAAAATTAGGGATGTCCGATAATAGCTTTTTGCCGATATCCGATATTCCGATATTGTCCAACTCTTTAATTACCGATACCGATATCAACCGATACCGATATATGCAGTCGTGGAATTAACACATTATTATGCCTAATTTGGACAACCATGTATGGTGAAGATAAGGTACTTTTTAAAAAAAATAATAAAATAAGATAACTAAATTAAAAACATTTTCTTGAATAAAAAAGAAAGTAAAACAATATAAAAACAGTTACATAGAAACTAGTAATTAATGAAAATGAGTCAAATTAACTGTTAAAGGTTAGTACTATTAGTGGACCAGCAGCACGCACAATCATGTGTGCTTACGGACTGTATCCCTTGCAGATTGTATTGATATATATTGATATATAATGTAGGAACCAGAATATTGATAACAGAAAGAAATGGGGGGAGGGAGGTTTTTTGGGTTGGTGCACTAATTGTAAGTGTATCTTATGTTTTTTATGTTGATTTAATAAATAAAAAAATAAAAAAACAAACAAAAAAAACGATACAGATAATAAAAAAAACGATACAGATATTTTCCGGTATTACATTTTAACGCATTTATTATTATTATAAGACATCCCTAAAAAAAATATTATTGAACAATTTGTTTCCCATTTCATATGACTCCAAAACATGTGCATATAATTAAATGATGGTTGGAGTCAAAGAATATACAAATATGTACATTGTCAGTCATCAGATCATACCAAGGTTGAAAGGAAGCAACTCTGAAACGTCTTAAATAAGAAAAGTAATTTTGCCTCCTTTCAACGTTTGTGGACAGAGTACAAGTCCTTTCACACAAATACAAAAAGCCAAAAAAATAAGGGTCAACAGCCCTGCAAGGTGTGCCTTATTCTTTTTTTCAGGGAGTTGGCAACCCTAAGTATGACCGATCTAACCCTGTAACTACTTGGTATCGGATCGATACCAGAATTGGTAGTATCACCCAAAAATTAAAACTTAAAGTACCAAACAACAGAAGTATATTACATTTGAACAGAAGTGTAGATAGAACATGTTCAAACAGAAAGTAAGCAGATATTAACAGTAAATGAACAAGTAGATGAATAATCCATTTTTACAGTTTGTCCCTCATAATGTGTACAAAATAATAGGTGTATAAATGACACAATATGTTACTGCATACGACTAATTAGGAGTCTTTGTTTGTTTACTTACTACTAAAAGACAAGTTGTCTAGTATGTTCACTCTTTTTTAATGTATCATAATATTTTTTGTTAAAATAAAGTCATTAATGACATTTTGTTTGTGGTCCCTTTTAGTTAGAAAATTATTGAAAAGTATCTAAATACATTTTGGTACCGGTACTAAAATATTTGCATCTGGACAAGCCTAGTCCATGGTCATGACAGCAAACTCAGTTTGTAATGAAAAGATGTGTTGTGTAAACATCCCCTTTTGATGGTGATTATGTCAATGAGGCACAACTCACTTCAGTTAAAAAAAAGAAATAAAAAAAGAACGATCATATCACGGTTATTATGATATTATTATTATTATTATCGCTGTATTTTTAAACGGGCTCAAAATTTTCAAAAAATATTTATTAAACAAGTTGTATTTCAAAAACAACACATTTAAAATGATTTCCTGTGTAGAAGAAACGTTATTGGAGATAAAAACACAAATAGAAATTGAATGTGCATTACAGCATTACAAACAAAAAATATATAAATAACTAAAATCCATCCATCCGTTTTCTACCGCTTGTCCCTTATGGGGTCACAGGGGGTGTAAATGTGAAAATAGCACTTTATGGACGTAAGAGATTCAAAAATAAAAAACAATGTAAGAATTTTGAAAGATGGAACCTGATGGCCATAAGATGTAACTGCATGTTTTGTACACGTAGATAAAAATAGTGTTCATGTATGAAATCTAGTGCTGCCAATTATGGCCAAAGTAATAATTACAATGACTGTTATCAATATTGAAATCATGATTAGTGATAGTTAGGTAAAGCAGTGTTGGGGTGTGAAGGTAATGCCATTATGTCATTTGTAATGTCTAACAAAAAGATTATAGATAAACATTATCCATATACCGTATTTCCTTGAATAGCCGCAGGGGCGCTAATTAATTTAAAACCTCTTCTCACTCCTGCGTTTACCAAAAGCATTCGGGATTGACAAGCATGCGTTAATTATTTTAAAACTTCTTCTCACTCCGGCGCTTACCTTATCATGAAAAGCACATTTAATAAAAAAAACGTTATCATGGTCTAACCTTTAGGTATAAATGAGTCCATGCGCAGCTCCTATAGAAGTCTTCCTTATCTTTCTTCAGTTTTAAAAGTCTCTCTGTCTCGATGGAGATCTTCCTTTAAGTATTACCTCCTGCTTCGATTGAAAGTCCAGTTTAGAAAACTGTTTTATTTTAGATATGTAATCCTCCATGGTAAAAGTGCAAGCAAACAATGGATCCTCACTCTTGCTGCCTGTTGTCTTCTTCTGCAGCACCGGTCTTCTGCAGTACCAGCAGTCACAAGAATGATCACTAGCGCCCTCTACCACCAGGAGGCGGAAGTCATTTAATGACTCATATTTGACCTGGCGGAAGTGCCAAGCATGCGCTAATTATTTTGCGAAACGAGTTTGACCCGGCTGTAATTCGAGGCAGGCGAATACTATATTCCCGGCGGCAATTCAAGGAAATACGGTATCTAAATATTGTATAAGAAATAACTATATACAACAAAACATTAACAACATGCTGTGTCACATGCACATTTTTTTAAAGTACCTTTGTGACATGAAAAAAACATGTAAAAAAAAACAAAACGTGGTGTTTACTTTTTGATATCAAAATAAAACTCAAAGCAGTTTGGTTAATGAAGATGAAGTCTAATAAACAAGCTTTGTTCTTCTCCAACAACCATGTACTTCAGTCCAACAGTTTGGCCAACAAAAATAACCAGGAGTGACACCTCTCGCATCGAATACACAATCTTCACAGCCTGAGTTCAGTTCGATGAGATGACAAAACATTTAAGCCAGTATTGATGTTATTTGAAAACTAATAAATAAAGGACGAAACAGTAAACAAAGTAAAGACTTTGTAAACAAGTTGTGACAACGTTCACGACATCACCTGCTGCATGTTTCCTCACATCATTAACTCTCAGTCACAGCAGCTGATGGACGTTTCATTGAGAAAATAAAAGAAACATCAAATAGTTTTCTGTATAATTTTAGTGTGGGGACAATATTGTCCACACCTGTCTCCATCTAAAAACAGCAGTGCTCTTAAACACACGACGGGACGCGAGGGGAAATTATGTTAAACCAAGCGCTTGGCTCTGTTTACTCCAAGGGGAAATCTCTGGAGCAAAGTCCGGGTAGTATGTCCGCCATGATTTTCAAGCCAAACGACACTAGTGCGCATGCGCTTGACTTCGTTTCCATGAAGTAAGCAGTGTTGCCTAAAATGCATTCATAAATAACGTTTTTTCGGTAATGAAAAATTTAGACGGTATTACTAACCGTCGGGAATTCTATCGAGGTGTATCATTATACCGTTTATTGTTACATCCCTAAGCAGTACACAACTTGCTCCCAAGAAAATTAAGTGACCCACACTGGTAATCCCTCATAAGCAGATATCCAACTCTGCATACATCATAGATGGAGGGCAAAGCCTAAGGATTCTCTAGCACCATTTTAATAATCTGCAGGGTTATAAATAAATACACAACACACAACTACAGACAACATCTGGACGTCTGCGGGGTTTTCCCCTACCAGGGTGGACCGGTGCATCCAAACTGTTTAATAATGTCATTTGTACCTTTACCTTTCTCGTGGTTAAAACTGCCCCAGCAATGAGAAAAAAGGCTAAAAAAAAAAAGATATACATTGTGAACAACTGCAGGTCAAACTATTAGTTTTTGTGACGTCAGCATTGCAGCATGTTTGTGCCGTCTGGTTATGCAAACGACTCAAATGGTGTGTCCAAATGTGACAGCCATCCCTGCTTGTCAAAGAAGCGTGATGGTTAGTCTGCACACCATCTTCTCACACCATCTCCTCACAAACAATCATGGTGTTTACAAGCTTGCCGACACATGAGCAGGTCTTACATGAAAAATAGAACTCCACTTCCAATTTTCCACAAACTTTTGTGCCATAGCCACGGAAGAAACGAGTCAATTAGAGAGTGGATCTAGGATTAATGTTTTTATACAACAATAAAATATTACCTATAAACACAAACATATCTTTATTTCAATAATAATATTGAGTTTTCTCACAAGTTGCACAGCTGCCGTTAGGTCCTTCTTCTCCAGGTCACACACTAGCTGAGTGCCTCTGCTGGTAGGTCCTGCATTATGTGCATTATTATGTGCATTATTATGTGCCCATAAATAATAATTAGTGCCATCGAATGATTACTTTCTTAATCAAATTAATCATACTATTAAAGTTGAATTAATCAAGATGAATCACAGGTTATTACTTGCATGCATAATTTTATTTATCATATATATACACTACCAGTTCAAAAGTTTGGGGTCACCCAAACTATTTTGTGGAATAGCCTTCATTTCTAAGAACAAGAATAGACTGTCGAGTTTCAGATGAAAGTTCTCTTTTTCTGGCCATTTGGAGCATTTAATTGACCCCACAAATGTGATGCTCCAGAAACTCAATCTGCTCAAAGGAAGGTCAGTTTTGTAGCTTCTGTAACGAGCTAAACTGTTTTCAGATGTGTGAACATGATTGCACAAGGGTTTTCTAATCATCAATTAGCCTTCTGAGCCAATGAGCAAACACATTGTACCATTAGAACACTGGAGTGATAGTTGCTGGAAATGGGCCTCTATACACCTATGTAGATATTGCACCAAAAACCAGACATTTGCAGCTAGAATAGTCATTTACCACATTAGCAATGTATAGAGTGTATTTCTTTAAAGTTAAGACTAGTTTAAAGTTATCTTCATTGAAAAGTACAGTGCTTTTCCTTCAAAAATAAGGACATTTCAATGTGACCCCAAACTTTTGAACGGTAGTATGTATGTATATATATATATATATATATATATATATATATATATATATATATATATATATATATATATATATATATATATATATATATACATACATATATATATATATATATATATATATATATATATACATATACATATATATACATATATATATATATATATATATATATATACATATACATATATATATATATATATATATATATATATATATATATATATATATATATATATATATTTTTTTTTTTTTTTTCTTTATTTTTTTTTCTTTATTTTTTTTTTCTTTATTTATTTATTTAAAAAAAAAAATTTTTTTTTGTCCTGTCCAGCCACTGTTGTACATATTTACTTTACGGAAGAGAAGTGTGGGATACTTCTCTTGTTGTCTTATTTGTATTTGACTTAATTAAATATATTTAGTTAATGTTTGGTGCAGCCGGTGTTATGATCCGCTGCCCGGATCATAGTTTGTTTACGTTGTTTAGTCACTTGTGTTTTCGGCACCTCTTGAGTTTGTTTGTTTCAGTTGCCGTGACGGCAGATTACAGTCACCTGCCTCTGGTTAGTGTTCGGGATGCGCACCTGTTGCCCGGGCACTAATCAGAGGGCTATTTAGTTTACGCGCTGGCCTCACTCGGCCTGGTGATGTTGTTCGCTCCCATGCAACAAGTTACGCTCTTGGTTACGCTCATAGTCTGCATTTTGATACTAGCATCTTTTGGCTACCCTTTTGTTTTCCGTGCCGTGGGCACCGCGCAGCACATTTTGTTCTGCAACTAGAATAAATCATTTATTCTCACCCGCAAGCCGCTTCCTGACATCCCTCTGCATCTTGAAAAGACGACCTCCGGCATCCCAATGCCTCGCCGGCGTAACAGCCGGACCAGGATTGTTTTCAATATTGTTTTTAACCTGTCAGCTTTAAAGGCCTACTGAAATGATTTTTTTTAATTTAAACGGGAATAGCAGATCCATTCTATGTGTCATACTTGATCATTTCGCGATATTGCCATATTTTTGCTGAAAGGATTTAGTATAGAACAACGACGATAAAGTTTGCAACTTTTGCTCGCTGATAAAAAAAAAGCCTTGCCTGTACCGGAAGTAGCGTGACGTCACAGGAGCTAGTATTCCTCACAATTCCCCATTGTTTACAATGGAGCGAGAGAGATTCGGACCGAGAAAGTGATGATTACCCCATTAATTTGAGCGAGGATGAAAGATTCGTAGATGAGGAACGTTACAGTGAAGGACTTGAGAGGCAGTGATGGACGTATCTTTTTTCGCTCTGACCGTAACTTAGGTACAAGCTGGCTCATTGGATTCCACACTCTCCTTTTTTTTAATTGTGGATCACGGATTTGTATTTTAAACCAACTTAGGTACAAGCTGGCTCATTGGATTCCACACTCTCCTTTTTTTATTGTGGATCACAGATTTGTATTTTAAACCACCTCGGATACTATATTCTCTTGAAAATGAGAGTCGAGAATGCGAAGTGGACATTCAGTGCCTTTTATCTCCACGACAATACATCGGCGAAATGCTTTAGCTACGAGCTAACGTGATAGCATCGTGCTTTAACTGCATATAGAAACAAAAAAATAAACCCCTGACTGGAAGGATAGATAGAAAATCAACAATACTATTAAACCGTGGACATGTAAATACACGGTTAATGCTTTCCAGGCTGGCGAAGGTTAACAATGCTGTGCTAACGACGCCATTGAAGCTAACTTAGCAACTTAGCAACGGGACCTCACAGAGCTACGCTAAAAACATTAGCTCTCCACCTACGCCAGCCAGCCCTCATCAACACCCGTGCTCACCTGCGTTCCAGCGATCGGCAGAAGGACGAAGGACTTCACCCGATGCGTTTGGCGGCCCGGAGACGTAGGAAGTCAAGGTGAGGTCGGCGGCTAGCGCGGCTAGCGCTCCAACAAAGTCCTCCTGGTTGTGTTGCTGTAGTCCGCTGCTAATACACCGATCCCACCTACAACTGTCTTCTTTGCAGCCTTCATTGTTCATTAAACAAATTGCAAAAGATGTCCAGAATACTGTGGAATTATGAAATTAAAACAGAGCTTTTTGTATAGGATTCTACGGGTACCATAACTTCCGTTACTCTGACTTCGTCACGCGCATACGTCATCATACCGCGACGTTTCAGCCGGATATTTCCCGGGAAGTTTTAAATGTCACTTTATAAGTTAACCCGGCCGTATTGGCATGTGTTGCAATGTTAAGATTTCATCATTGATATATAAACGATCAGACTGCATGGTCGGTAGTAGTGGCTTTCAGTAGGCCTTTAAAGCATCTGTACTAAAAACTAAATAGACTTTAGTTCATTTTTTTTATAACCATAAAAAAAATAAAGCAAATTGAATAAGATGGACATAGAAAATTATTTTAAATGTTTACTAAAAGTAAAACAAAACTAGTTTGAGTCCTGAGTGTTTGTGCAGTGATACGAGACCCAGAATAAACAAATCTCCCTGTCGGAGACGATGGGATTACTCCAAGTCACCGCTAACATTTCTTTTGCTGCCCTTTAGCTGCACAAGTTTGGTCATTTTGTTTTCTTCTGCGGTTTAAACTGTAAATGTGTGTGTTTGATGGAGTAAATATGCTAGCAGCGAATCACCGTAATCAACCTGATAATTATCACAGCCACGTGGTAAATATGGTTTCCCCTTTCCCTTGTACGCAAATCTTTCATAAAGTCAATCAATTTGACATGTGATGAGTTTTCCCATTTCAACATTTTAACAGCCTCCCAATTAGCGGCCCTTGTGTTGCTTTCACACCGTGTTTGTCAAGAGAAGGAAGCGTGACATTGCGTATTTCCCAGCAGTCCTGAATGCAGCATAAACACTTACTTACTGCATCCAGGATAAGGAGAGAGATTGTGTGTGTGTGTGTGTGTATGTGTGTGTGTGTGTGTGTGTGGTGGAAAATGTAAGCGTGATGAGTAAAGCACCTCATTAGTGAGGACCCTTCATGCCAATCAGCAAGGAGACTAGACTGGACTGGACTAGACTAGACTGGACTAGACGGCCCCCCACTGATGTACTTGAAACCTCTCATGTTTCCATTTGGTGTGGAAGGTGAAGCACAATATTGGATTGTGTCATCAGACTGACTGTCACTCAAAGCAAACACTATTGGATTGTGTCATCAGACTGACTGTCACTCAAAGCAAACACTATTTGATTGTGTCATCAGACTGACTGTCACTCAAACAAACAATATTGGATTGTGTCATCAGACTGACTGTCACTCAAAGCAAACACGCTGTTGAAAGCATTAAAACTTGTAATTGTTTCATTTCTATTTTGTCAGTATTTTCTCAAAAACAGCAGAACAGTCGCGTTAAAAAAGGTGATATTGGCCGCGCGTTTTTGCAGTCGGTCCTCAAAAACAGCAGTACATTCCTGTCAAATACAGGATCTTTGACTAGCCGCGTTTTTGCGGTCCGTCCTCAAACACAGTAAAAAAAAAACTGTCAAATAGAGGATCTTTGACCAGCGTTTTTGCAGCACATCCTCAAAAACGGCAGTGCAATCCTGTCAAATAGGTTCGTTGACGAGCTTTGTTTTTGCTGTCTGTCTTCAAAAACAGCAGACCATTCCTTTCAAATAGAAGATCTTTGACTGGTGGTTTTACAGTCTGTTCTAAAAAAACAACAACAACAAAAACAGACCAATTGAGTAAAAAAAAAAAGGATCTTTGACCAGCGTTTTGCAGTCTGTCCTCAAAATCATCAAAACAATCCTCTCACACAGACGATCTTCAACTAACATAATCCTCTCACACAAAGGATCTTTGACTAGTGTTATGCAGTCGGTCTTCAAAAATAGCAGAACAATCCTGTCAAAAAGAGGATCTTTGACTAGCGGTTTTGCAGAGTGTCCTCAAAAACAGCAGAACAATCCTCTTACACAGAGGTTCTTCAACTAACGTAATCCTCTCACACAAAGGATCTTTGTGTGAGAGGATTATGCATAACAATAACTATTGTTATTGTTATGCAGTCGGTCTTCAAAATCAATCCTGTCAAAAAGAGGATCTTTGACTAGCGTTTTTGCAGTCTTTCCTCAAAAACAGCAGTACATTCCTGTCAAATAGAGGATCTTTGACCAACATCTTTGAAGTCCATCCTCAAAAACAGCAGTACAATCCTGTCAAATAGGTTCTTTGTCCAGCTTTGTTTTTGCAGTCTGTCCTCAAAAACAGCAGACCATTCCTTTCAAATAGAAGATCTTTGACTAGCGTTTTTGCAGTCTGTCCTCAAAAACATCAAAACAATCCTCTCACACAGAGGAACTTTGACTAGTGTTATGCAGTCGGCCCTCAAAAACAGCAGTACATTCCTGTCAAATACAGGATCTTTGACTAGCCGCGTTTTTGCGGTCCGTCCTCAAACACAGTAAAAAAAACAACTGTCAAATAGAGCATCTTTGACCAGCGTTTTTGCAGCCCATCCTCAAAAACGGCAGTGCAATCCTGTCAAATAGGTTCTTTGACAAGCTTTGTTTTTGCTGTCTGTCTTCAAAAACAGCAGACCATTCATTTCAAATAGAAGATCTTTGACTGGTGGTTTTACAGTCTCTTCTAAAAAAACAACAACAAAAACAGACCAATTGAGTCAAAAAGAGGATCTTTGACCAGCGTTTCTGCAGTGTGTCCTCAAAAACATCAAAACAATCCTCTCACACAGACGATCTTCAACTAACATAATCCTCTCACACAAAGGATCTTTGACTAGTGTTATGCAGTCGGTCTTCAAAAATAGCAGAACAATCCTGTCAAAAAGAGGATCTTTGACTAGCATTTTTGCAGAGTGTCCTCAAAAACAGCAGAACAATCCTCTTACACAGAGGTTCTTCAACTAACGTAATCCTCTCACACAAAGGATTTTTGTGTGAGAGGATTATGCATAACAATAACTAGTGTTATTGTTATGCAGTCGGTCTTCAAAAACAATCCTGTCAAAAAGAGGATCTTTGACTAGCGTTTTTGCAGTATGTCCTCAAAAACAGCAGTACATTCCTGTCAAATAGAGGATCTTTGACCAGCATCTTTGAAGTCCATCCTCAAAAACAGCAGTACATTCCTGTCAAATAGAGGATCTTTGACCAGCATCTTTGAAGTCCATCCTCAAAAACAGCAGTACAATCCTGTCAAATAGGTTCTTTGACCAGCTTTGTTTTTGCAGTCTGTCCTCAAAAACAGCAGACCATTCCTTTCAAATAGAAGATCTTTGACTAGCGTTTTTGCAGTCTGTCCTCAAAAACATCAAAACAATCCTCTCACACAGAGGATCTTTAACGAACGTTAATCCTCTCACACAGAGGATCTTTGACTAGTGTTATGCAGTCGGCCCTCAAAGACAGCAGAACAATCCTGTCAAAAAGAGGATCTTTGACTACTGTTTTTGCAGTCTGTCCTCAAAAACAGCAGAACAATCCTTTCAAATAGAAGATCTTTGACTAGCGGTTTGCAGTCTGTCCTCAAAAACATCAAAACAATCCTCTCACACAGAGGATCTTTAACTAACGTTAATCCTCTCACACAGAGGAACTTTGACTAGTGTTATTGCAGTCTGTCCTCAAAAACAGCAGAACAATCCTTTCAAATAGAAGATCTTTGACTAGCGGTTTGCAGTCTGTCCTCAAAAACATCAAAACAATCCTCTCACACAGAGGATATTTAACTAACGTTAATCCTCTCACACAGAGGATCTTTGACTAGTGTTATTGCAGTCTGTCCTCAAAAACAGCAGAACAATCCTTTCAAATAGAAGATCTTTGACTAGCGGTTTGCAGTCTGTCCTCAAAAACATCAAAACAATCCTCTCACACAGAGGATATTTAACTAACGTTAATCCTCTCACACAGAGGATCTTTGACTAGTGTTATTGCAGTCTGTCCTCAAAAACAGCAGAACAATCCTTTCAAATAGAAGATCTTTGACTAGCGGTTTGCAGTCTGTCCTCAAAAACATCAAAACAATCCTCTCACACAGAGGATATTTAACTAACGTTAATCCTCTCACACAGAGGAACTTTGACTAGTGTTATGCAGTTGGCCTTCAAAAAACAGCAGAACAATCCTGTCAAAAAGAGGATCTTTGACTCATGTTTTTGGAGTCTCAAAGTCAGCAGAAAACATCCTGTCAAATAGAGGATCTTTGACTCAAAAGATCCTCCATATTAAGAATGTTCTGCTGTTTTTGAGAGAAAAATAACAATATTCAATGATGCTCTATACGACAGGAATGCTCTGCTGTTTTTAAGGACCTACTGTCAAAGATCCCCTTTATGAAAGAGCGCTATGCAGTTTTTGAGCACCTTGGGCAAAAATGCTTGCCCAAAGACCACTTTCTTACCCGAGTGCTCTGCTATTTTTAAAGGACCTTCACCACTCCAAAGACCCTCTATATGAAAATGAATGTTCTGCTGTTTTTGAGAACTGAATTCAGAGATGTTTTTGTTTATATGAAAGAAAGGCTGTTATATTTTGAAGGACAAACTAGGAACACTTTAGATCTTCTGTAGGACAGGAGCGCTCTGCTGTTTTTGAGGACTTGTTACAAAAAAAACACCAGTCAAAGATCTTCTATATGTGATCATGTTCTAACTGTACTTGTGGGCTGTCAGACTTAAATAATAAAAGTGTATGAATCCATGAGTAAATAAATACGAACTGTCTGTAACTCATTTGCTGCGCTGGTCTTGTAACTCAACAGGAGTGGAAGAAGTGGACTTTTCTCCATGGCAGCTCAGGTTGAAGCAACAAAAGTGTACAAACCCCGTTTCCATATGAGTTGGGAAATTGTGTTAGATGTAAATATAAACAGAATACAATGATTTGATATTCAAACTCATAAACTTTTCTTTTTTTTTGCAAATAATCATTAACTTAGAATTTCATGGCTGCAACACGTGCCAAAGTAGTTGGGAAAGGGCATGTTCACCACTGTGTTACATGGCCTTTCCTTTTAACAACACTCAGTAAAGGTTTGGGAACTGAGGAGACACATTTTTGAAGCTTCTCAGGTGGAATTCTTTCCCATTCTTGCTTGATGTACAGCTTAAGTTGTTCAACAGTCCGGGGGTCTCCCTTGTGCTATTTTAGGCTTCATAATGCGCCACACATTTTCAATGGGGGACAGGTCTGGACTACAAGCAGGCCAGTCTAGTACCCGCACTGTTTTACTATGAAGCCACGTTGATGTAACACGTGGCTTGGCATTGTCTTGCTGAAATAAGCAGGGGCGTCCATGGCAACGTTGCTTGGATGGCAACATATGTTGCTCCAAAAGCTGTATGTACCTTTCAGCATTAATGGTGCCTTCACAGATGTGTAAGTTACGCATGTCTTGGCCACTAATACACCCCCATACCATCACACATGCTGCCTTTTACACTTTGCGCCTAGAACAATCCGGATGGTTCTTTTCCTCTTTGGTCCGGAGGACACGACGTCCACAGTTTCCAAAAACAATTTGAAATGTGGACTCGTCAGACCACAGAACACTTTTCCACTTTGTATCAGTCCATCTTAGATGAGCTCAGGCCCAGCGAAGCCAACGGCGTTTCTGGGTGTTGTTGATAAACGGTTTTCGCCTTGCATAGGAGAGTTTTAACTTGCACTTACAGATGTAGCGACCAACTGTAGTTACTGACAGTGGGTTTCTGAAGTGTTTCTGAGCCGATGTGGTGATATCCTTTACACACTGATGTGGCTTGTTGATGCAGTACAGCCTGAGGGATGGAAGGTCACAGGCTTAGCTGCTTACGTGCAGTGATTTCTCCAGATTCTCTGAACCCTTTGATGATATTACGGAGCGTAGATGGTGAAATCCCTAAATTCCTCGCAATAGCTGCTTGAGAAAGGTTTTTCTTAAACTGTTCAACAATTTGCTCAGGCATTTGTTGACAAAGTGGTGACCCTCGCCTAGGATGATACTCGAAACCGGTTTTCCCGGTTGTTCGATAAGAAAAGAACCGAGTCCTCGGACTCGAATCCCTTTTTGAGAACCGGTACCCGTTATCGAGACCACTATAGTAAAGAAAATAGTTGGTTCTTTATTCGAATCCCTCGGAACAAATCCCGTCCCGACCAGAAATGCTCCGCGTGATATCACAAGAAATGGCGTCACATAGCTCAGTCATTAGGCGCAGATAGCGAAAGCAGGAAAACAATGGACGGGAAAAAGCGCTCAAAGGTGTAATAAAGTTCAAAACAAAAGCTATAATCCAATGAATAACTTTACTGAGAGATTTGAGCAGGGTACAAACTCATGAACACTTTTACGACCAACCGGAAACATAGCAACCAGGCTAGCAACGCACCTCCTTTACGGCAGCTGTAGCAACGTTCTTAAAGCAACCGCAGCACATACAACATATATACAACATATATCTCCCTTTTTTAACTTTTGTTTTTCTTTCCTTGTAAACAAAACAAAATCACACTGTATATGTGTTGTCTGTCTAATTATAAATAATGCAGACGAGGCGTGTTGGCTGAGTTCTTGACGTTTACTTTCACGGGTGGCGACATGCAACACTTTTCGGGGCTACCGCGCATGCTCGTCACTCCCGTTGCATGCTGGGTAGTGTAGTTGTTATATTCCCTAGCTCATCACATCTTCCCCCCTATAAAGAAATAATGTTAACTCAATAAAGTGTATTTCTTTTTTTAGCTTTAACTTTTCATTTTTTAGCATTGTAACCACATTTGCAAACAACTTTTCTCTTCATAGAATTTCCTTTCAATAAAGAAATAAAGTGCAAAAATGTCAAGCATCATAACAAACTGTTATGTCAAATAGCAGCAGAATTGCACTTTTTGGAAAGCTGTATTATTTCCAGTTTTGTGCCCAAGGGACTGATTTTATTTAACACTATATTATTATTTATACACCTATAGTGATCACAGAGACAGCTTGTTTTTGTGTTACTGTATATATTTGTTTTTATGAAAAATCCCACTTAATATACTTTGGGTAACAACAGTCAATATTTATTTATTTTATTACATTTTTTTAGGGGGGTAAACCAAATATTGTGTGTTTTTTTCCATATACAACAACCTATCTGGACTCGATAAGACAATCGATAAGGAATCGGTTCGATAAGAGGATTCGATAATAGACTCGAACTCGATAATTTCTTATCAAACATCATCCCTACCCTCGCCCCATCCTTGTTTGGGAATGACTGAGCATTTCATGGAATCTACTTTTATACCCAATCATGGCACCCACCTGTTCCCAATTAGCCTGTTCACCTGTGGGATGTTCCAAATAAGTGTTTGATGAGCATTCCTCAACTTTATCAGTATTTATTGCCACCTTTCCCAACTTCTTTGGCACGTGTTGCTGCCATCAAATTATAAAGTTAATGATTATTTGCAAAAAAAAAAAAATGTTTATGAGTTTGAACATCAAATATGTTGTCTTTGTAGCATATTCAACTGAATATGGCTTGAAAAGGATTTGCAAATCATTGTATTCCGTTTATATTTACATCTAACACAATTTCCCAACTCATATGGAAACGGGGTTTGTAGTTTTCTCCATGGCATTTGAGGTTAAAGCAGCAAAGCCAGCCGGCCAATTCCCGGCCCAGTTCAGCCTGCATGTGGAGCGACAGCAGCGTTAATCCGCCAGCATCCTGTTAAAGCGAGACGCTAACAGACAGGTCAGGATGCTGCGTGCTAACCCAACAATGAGGCATTAGCAGCCACACACACACACAATGAATTCAACAACACAATGACACACAATGACACACAATGACACACAATGACACACACACACACACACACACACACACACACACACACACACACACACACACACACACACACACACACTGCCTCCTTTATGCTACTGGAACTTACTTCAGTTGAACTTCTGCTGGTGTCCTTCATATAGTTACAGTCCAACACTCGGTTCAACGTGGACTTATCAATAAAGATTCCTTCACCGGACCGTTCTTTGGCCACAGAATTGATGACGCAGCTAAAAGTTGCACAACAATTTGGAGTCCTTCATGAAAATATGTTTTGTTTGTCTTGACTTGTCACATATTCGTGAAGGTGAAGCGAGACTCCAGCATCACTGTGTGATGAAATGTGCTGACTCGTCACGGAGTTGACTGACTCGTCACGGAGTTGACTGGCTCGTCACGGAGTTGACTGGCTCGTCACGGAGTTGACTGGCTCGTCACGGAGTTGACTGCCTCGTCACAGAGTTGACTGCCTCGTCACGGAGTTGACTGGCTCGTCACGGAGTTGACTGGCTCGTCACGGAGTTGACTGGCTCGTCACGTAGTTGACTGCCTCGTCACGGAGTTGACTGCCTCGTCACGGAGTTGACTGGCTCGTCACGGAGTTGACTGGCTCGTCACGGAGTTGACTGGCTCGTCACGGAGTTGACTGGCTCGTCACGGAGTTGACTGCCTCGTCACGGAGTTGACTGGCTCGTCACGGAGTTGACTGGCTCGTCACGGAGTTGACTGCCTCGTCACGGAGTTGACTGGCTCGTCACGGAGTTGACTGGCTCGTCACGGAGTTGACTGGCTCGTCACGGAGTTGACTGGCTCGTCACAGAGTTGACGGACTCGTCACGGAGTTGACGGACTCGTCACGGAGTTGACGGACTCGTCACGGAGTTGACTGGCTCGTCACGGAGTTGACTGGCTCGTCACGGAGTTGACTGGCTCGTCACGGAGTTGACTGGCTCGTCACGGAGTTGACTGGCTCGTCACGGAGTTGACGGACTCGTCACGGAGTTGACGGACTCGTCACGGAGTTGACGGACTCGTCACGGAGTTGACGGACTCGTCACGGAGTTGACGGACTCGTCACGGAGTTGACGGACTCGTTACGGAGTTGACGGACTCGTCATGGAGTTGACTGACTCGTCATGGAGTTGACTGGCTCGTCATGGAGTTGACTGGCTCGTCATGGAGTTGACTGGCTCGTCATGGAGTTGACTGGCTCGTCATGGAGTTGACGGACTCGTCATGGAGTTGACTGACTCGTCATGGAGTTGACTGACTCGTCATGGAGTTGACTGACTCGTCATGGAGTTGACTGACTCGTCATGGAGTTGACTGACTCGTCATGGAGTTGACTGACTCGTCATGGAGTTGACTGGCTTGTCATGGAGTTGACTGACTCGTCATGGAGTTGACTGACTCCCAGTGAAGCGCAGAGTGAAATGTAAGATCCTCACGTATGTCTTCAAAGCGCTCAATGGTCTCGCCCCAGCTTACGTCAAAGATCTCCTGGACCAACCTAGCAGCTCCAGGCTTGGTCGTTGTCTTAGATCTGACAAGCAGATGACCTTGAAGGTCCCAGGGTCAAACCTAGTGACAGTGATGGCACCTGAGCTATGGAATAAGCTCCCTCTGAATGTCAAGTCTGGACTCTTTTAGAGCACAGCTTAAAACTCACCTCCTTACCACAGATGACTTTTGATTGATGTGTTCATTGTGTGTCTTAAATGTTTAGTTTAGATTCCTTTGTGTGTCTCGGTCTCTGTTTCTGTTTTGTTTTGTTTCTCTGCTCGGGCTGATGTAACAGTTGGTTGGGGGGTGCATAATAAATGAAAATAACATAACATAACATCTGGATTGTTTTGTCGTTTTACAGTGATTAGATTAAAACAGTAATAAAACACACACACACATATATATATATATATATATATATATATATATATATATATATATATATATATATATATATATATATATATATATATATATATATATATATATATATATATATATTTCACTGAAGAAGGGTTCAAGGAAAGCGCATAAGAAAGTGGTGAGGTTCGGTACCTCCAACAAGGTTAAGAACCACTGGATTAGATAGATTGATAGTACTTTATTGATTCATTCAGGAGAGTTCCATCAGGATTAACTCAACGTTTTATGCTCGTGTGACGATGAAAAAAAGTAAACAAAAATATTTTTAAAAAACAGCGTGAGCTGTAAAAATCTCCTTAGAATTTTGCTTTCATCATTCAGAGACTTGACTGTCTTTATTGTTTTGATCTAGTTGACTTATTTTTACATTTGCATGACACAGATTATTACAAACCATTAGTTCACAAATAGGAACATATTGATCACAACAAGTAGTCATTTGTTTTGTTGCTTTTATTATTTTTTATAGTTTAGTGTATTAATCATTTTATGTTATTTTTAATTGCTTTCATCACAATTAATTGTTTGTATGTATTGTTTTAACTTTTATTTGATATTACTTCTGCATTGGTTTTTTTGGTATTGTTTTTAGTATACATTTACTCATGGCTTTTATTACAACTCAACTTTTGATGATTTATTGTTTTTTATTATTAAATGTTATTTGTTTTGTGTACTCTATATAAAGGCTGCTGCTAATGATTACCTGTATGTTTGTGATCAAGTAATCTATTGATTATTTCTGACCAATTAATCGAATAATCGGATACATAGCCACAAATCGTATTTTAGGGAAAATTGTTGAAATAAACAACAATTTTTCTGCTTACTATATCAGTTTTTTTCTTTTTTTGTATGCACATCATCAACATTGAAAAAAACAATTCCATTCATTAAGAAAAAAAATTCAAACTAAAAAAAATATTTGCTGTTTTCTGCCTTAAGAATAACGACACCCACGCGCCACCGCTCTCATGTGCGCTCTATTGCAATGGTCATGAAACTATGTTCACATATTTTAACTATGCAGTCCTTATAATATCAATTGTCTTCAGTTACACTCATTAAACGATAAATCAAAGCAACAGAACATAAATTAAAGCTTTTTTCTAATCAAATGAATAGTTTTAAGTTATTAATCGTAGCAGCTAGTCTCAAGCAACATAATTTGGTTCAATACATAATCAATATGTTGCTCTGGAGAGGGAAGACTCTGTTGGAGGTGTTGTCCCCGCGACCCCATAAGCGGTTGAAGATGGATGGATGGACATAATCAATATACATCCATTACTGCACTATGGCAACATATTTTTAACTAATTATTTTCTGTCAAAAAAACTCATAAAACAAGAAAATATTTTTTTTATGAAAACATTTAAAATAATAATAATATATTTATCATTTTTGCTAAATTATTTTATTAGGATCATTCATTTAAAAAAATAATAGCCTTGATTTGAAAAAAGTATTAATATTATTTAAAGTATTCATATTCTTCAAAGGACAACATTAGATTAGGTTGAAATGAAAATAAAAACTCATGATTTAAAGCATTTGCCTAATTCTTTCACAGACATTTAAAATGAATGAATAAATGTATAGAATTTAAAAAAAGGCTTTATATTCCCCCAAAAAGTTGTAGTATTTTTATTAAAAATCTTATTATTTAAACTATGGAATCAATAAAGTACTATCTATTTATATATTTTTTAAAGAAACACAATTAGACTCGGTTTAAATAAATATTCCTTTGAGAAATGAAGGCTGCACAACGTCCATTAGGACAGTGGTCCCCAACCACCGGGCCGCGGCCCGGTACCGTTCCGCGTACCGATTGGTACCGGGCCGCACAAGAAATTTAAAAAAAAAAAAAAAAAAAAAAAAGTTTTTTTTTTTTTTTTTTTATGAAATCAACATAAAAAACACAATATATACATTATATATCAATATAGATCAATACAGTCTGCAGGGATACAGTCCGTAAGCACACATGATTGTATTTATTTATGTAAAAAAATAATAATAATAATAATTTTTTTTTTTTTTTTTTTTTAAATCCCCCCCCACCGGTCCGTGGGACAAATTTTCAAGCGTTGACTGCTCCGCAGCTACAAAAAGGTTGGGGACCACTGCATTAGGATATCCCTCAACAAGTTGCTATGTTAGATGCCTTAAACTCCATTAACATTCTGTCTCCAGCATCTTCACACCAATTAAGGAAGGTGACATTTATTAAAAATGCCTTATGTAAGCAAGTGTGCTTTAAGTGCAGGTCAGTGTGCTCCCCTTGTAGGACACACAGTGAGGCCTCCATGTCTTCTTACATGCATGAAGATGCTCGCTTGTGACGACACAGCCAGAAAGAAGTATGGCTGAGCAGACCACACTGACCTGCTTCTGATGGACTGTCTTTAAGCACGCACACACACACACACACTTCTGGAAGCTACCTAAGACTGGAGGGAACATCACTAGAGAGGGGCTGCAGGTTTAATAAGAGCCAACACAAGATAACATTGCTGACTTTTGATTGGTAATACTTAAAAAATGTGTTTAATATTGTCAGCTCTTATGCAAAGGGAACCCCTAAACAGTATTCTAACAGTAAAATGAGCACCAAATTTGAGGAAACTCTATTATCTCCCTCTATCCCTCAAATGTTGTAGTTTCAGGTAGGCTTCTCTACATGTCTTAAAATAAAGCTTGGGGCACCGGGTTTTGGGACATTGTAAAAGAAAAAGACGGATATGATTAATCCTCTAAACCTGCACACCCTACGCTCAGCACTTTATCTTTAAAGGCTTCACTACACATCTTGAAATATCATCCGACAGCTTCACGAGTGGCGGCTGTACATTTGAACATTTCCTTCATGCTATTGCAGCATGATGCTGCTGTAAAAATGTAATTGTAGCTAAGTATGGTTTGTGTTAGGTTGTTGTATGTGATATTTGCCATCTGTGACATGACTTCATTAGCATTAAAGCTACAGACACGCAATTTGGGCTTAAAAAAAACAACTTTTAAATTGTCTAAACTCCACACTTCTGTGAGACTTCCTGTGAATGTGTTATTGAGTGAGAAGTACTCACACAAGGAAGTGGTAGAGAAAGCACTTGAGTCCAGCCGGTCTCTCCAGGAAGTTGTAGACGTCCCCCTGCATGCTCGTCTTCACGTACGGCCGCTGGAAATCCTTCTGGTGGTGACGCAGCCAGCTGGAAGGCGGCAGAGGCGGCGGCGCCTGGGCGACGGACGGCTGACCGGGCACAATCTGCAGCGCCGGGTCGTTGGCCGCGGGGACGCCCGGTCCATTATTCCCCGCCGCGGGGTCCGGCTCCATTGGGACGGGAGAATAACGGCCTCCGATGGGAGCGGCGCCGGCCGGAGAAAGGTCAGCGTCCGCCTCCCGGTCCAGGCTGAGGCTGGTGCTGGTGTAGCCGTTGGGGCCGCATGGTGCGAAGGGCCCCGCCAAGCTGCTGCCGTAGTCCCGCTGCAGGTGGCAGGTCATGTGGAAGGACCTCGCTCGTCGCTCCCCCATCAAACTTTCAGCGTCCTCAAGCTGCCGGATGAGAGCAGGTGGAGGTGGTGTTGGGGGGTGGAGGCCTAGAGAGGCATGGCTAGCTTCCTGCTGCGGATGAGCGCTCTCTCTGCAGGACTGCGAGTGCATCCATGCCTGCAGTGAAGGAGGCACATGAGACCTGGAGATAGTGGCACTGGAAGGGGGTCTTGACCTCTTTGGGGCAAGACCCTCTTCATTTTACACTGTAAACCACCACCTACTTTACTCATATTATTAACTCAACTGCAGAGAGTGCCGGGTGACTATTAGGGGTAAGATCTTGATTAGGGTTCCAACGCATGCAAATTGGGTATATGAAGAGTTAGTGGGCAAAAAGAGATCTCTCCTTTGTTTTGTTGTCGTTTTGACTTGTGATGACGCAACTTAACATTAAACACAGCAGACTTGGATCAACTATAAAACAAGAGTTATTAGTTTTTGCAGATAAACTTCATATTTTTCCACTACATACAACCTATGAAACTACTCCGCCCTTTCAAAAGACTTCCAATACAAGTGCAAAAGGTGATATACTTTGTAAAGTGTACCTGCACTTGTCACTTTCAAAAAACAAACACAATTGTGGCTAGTTGAGCAACAATCATGTTCCCATGTTTAGTTTTTACTCATTTTTACTAATTGGTTCTTATCTAGTCTGCACTTTGTCTGTGCTATTATTATTATTATCATTGGCTTGTATCTAGTTTGCACTTTGTCTGTATTATTGCTATTATCATTATTATGGACTCCTCTTTGCCTTATTCTTTTTATTTTCCTATTTTTAATGATGTTAGATCTGTGTTGTTTTTGTTGTTGGGGACAAGTGTTGTAAATTAGCTTTGGCTACAAACACTATGATGCATACATTGGATAACTGTTTCAGATATACAGTATATGTTTCTGTTCCTATTTCAAATAAACCTTCATATATATATATATATATATATATATATACTACCGTTCAAAAGTTTGGGGTCACCCAAACAATTTTGTGGAATAGCCTTCATTTCTAAGAACAAGAATAGACTGTCGAGTTTCAGATGAAAGTTCTCTTTTTCTGGCCATTTTGAGCATTTAATTGACCCCACAAATGTGATGCTCCAGAAACTCAATCTGCTCAAAGGAGGGTCAGTTTTGTAGCTTCTGTAACGAGCTAAAGTGTTTTCAGATGTGTGAACATGATTGCACAAGGGTTTTCTAATCATCAATTAGCCTTCTGAGCCAATGAGCAAACACATTGTACCATTAGAACACTGGAGTGATAGTTGCTGGAAATGGGCCTCTATACACCTATGTAGATATTGCACCAAAAACCAGACATTTGCAGCTAGAATAGTCATTTACCACATTAGCAATGTATAGAGTGTATTTCTTTAAAGTTACGACTAGTTTAAAGTTATCTTCATTGAAAAGTACAGTGCTTTTCCTTCAAAAATAAGGACATTTCAATGTGACCCCAAACTTTTGAACGGTAGTGTATATATATATATATATATATATATATATATATATATATATATATATATATATATATATATATATATATATATATATATATATATATAGTACAGTAATTCAACTGGAAAGTGTTTTTTCTTAGTAGTATAAACGTAAATATATCAAATCTGCTCTTGGAAAAAGTTTGATGAAGTTCACAAAGTGTTTCCAAAAGTTTGTTTCTGACCTTTTATTTCCACACGAAAGACAGAGAGATCAGACATAAAAGAAAGTCACGAGCGAGTTAAACTAACCCCGACAAAATACCGGTGAGCAAACGATGCATTCATGCGCAATATCATTCTCTGTTTAAAGGGGAACCGCACTTTTGGGGGAATTTTGTTTATCGTTCACAATCATTGGATTTTTTTTTACGCATTCTTACTTTTAAATAAACGTAAATAAAAGCCTGCATACAGCGAAGACAATGCAAAGTCCTCTATTCCGCTCATAAAATCCAATAAATAACCATTCAAAAAGTTTTGTGACTTGAATATTAACCAAGTATTAGTGATATTGTTATTATAAGTGCTAACACAGACAAACTATTTTTAGCGACGAGGTGATCACTACCGTGTGTGCCTAGGTTTACATCATCGAGTGGGCTGCTGCTTCCTCGCTTCCCTGCTCCTTTATTGTATTGTATCTCACTTGGAAAGTAGGTGGCTGGGGACGTAATTCGACAAGCCGACAAATATTTATGACCCGCAACTGGCGAGAATGACACAAAAAGACGCATTTGTTGGAGGAGGAAATCAAACCAAGCAATAACATAATTTGATTTAAAAAGATACCAAACAAAGAGGAGGATACATCAAATATATTAATGCTGTGATGTATTTATATGAACAACCCTTTATGAAACGATGAGTGTGTTTATTATTGTGAGTATCTGAGGATGTGTGTACCCTGCCAATATAGAATAGAATAGAATAGAATAGAAAGTACTTTATTGATCCCTGTGGGAAATTCAGCACCACAGTTCGCTCACAATAGACAACACTTGGGTATTTTTTACATGTGAATAACATAAATACAGTCTATTATACAGCATTATTCACATGTGAATAATATAAATACAGTCTATTATACATCATTATTCACATGTGAATAACATAAATACAGTCTTTTATACAGCATTATTCACATGTGAATAACATAAATACAGTCTATTATACATCATTATTCACATGTGAATAACATAAATACAGTCTTTTATACAGCATTATTCACATGTGAATAACATAAATACAGTCTATTATACAGCATTATTCACATGTGAACAACATAAATACAGTCTATTATACAGCATTATTCACATGTGAATAATATAAATACAGTCTATTATACAGCATTATTCACATGTGAATAATATAAATACAGTCTATTATACAGCATTATTCACATGTGAATAACATAAATACAGTCTATTATACAGCATTATTCAGATGTGAATAATATAAATACAGTCTATTATACAGCATTATTCACATGTGAATAATATAAATACAGTCTATTATACAGCATTATTCACATGTGAATAATATAAATACAGTCTATTATACAGCATTATTCAGATGTGAATAATATAAATACAGTCTATTATACAGCATTATTCACATGTGAATAACATACATACAGTCTATTATACAGCATTATTCACATGTGAATAACATACATACAGTCTATTATACAGCATTATTCACATGCGAATAATATAAATACAGTCTATTATACAGAATTATTCACATGTGAATAACAAATACAGTCTATATACAGCATTATTCACATGTGAATAATATAAATACAGTCTATTACACAGCATTATTCACATGTGAATAATATAAATACAGTCTATTATACAGCATTATTCACATGTGAATAACATAAATACAGTCTATTATACAGCATTATTCACATGCGAATAATATAAATACAGTCTATTATACAGCATTATTCACATGTGAATAATATAAATACATTATATATTTACAGTACATGTACAGTCAAAAGGAACATATGCATTACACAGTCTGATGGCTGTCGGTATACCTTATATTGTTAAGTATCAGGTGATTATGTATTGTTTTGATGATTAAGAGCCAGATTATCTGACTGATGCGGCAGGACAATATAAATATTTCCAGCTCCCTTTAGTACGCACAATATGTTTCTTTTTCATTTAATACGACCATTGTTTTGTTTTGTTTTTAGCCACTTTATTTTGTTAAAAAATAAATGGATTTAATTGTGTCGATGGTTTGTTGTGTTTGAAAGACATTGGTGAACTGAAGTGCACAATCGATATAAACAAACATGGAGATCAGAATCATCGGACATAAAAAATGGAGCACTAGTGAGTTAAACTACCCTAACCCCTACAATAGACCGATGAGGAAACGATGAGTTCAAGTGCAAAACACAGTATGATTTTCTGTTTAAGTTTGTTGGATGTGTCTTTTTAATAACCAATATTAACAGAGATGGAGAGCAGACATGAAAGCGGAGCACTAGTGAGTTAAACTACTCTAATCCTTACAAAAGACCGGTGAGGTGAGCCAACGATGCGTTCAAGTGCAAAACGCAATATCATTCTGTGTTAAGTTTGCTGGACGGTTCTTTCTACTTTTTGGACAACTAGTATAACCAGACAAAGCCGTCAGACATAGACACGGAGCACTAGTGAGTTAAACTGCAAGTAGTTCAAAGTTCACGTCTCTGATGAGGCACTAAGCAAATATGTTTACGTTGACAATGATGGAGTAAAATTACAAAAATGACACATTTTCCTGTGGTGTCAACAAACTCCTCATTTCACAGACAAAGTATAGTCTAACTTTAATACATTAGACAAGGGATTTTCAAACTGTGGTACGTGTACCGCCAGTGGTATGCAGGCTCCATAGAGGGGTATGGCAAATAATGACTTTGAGTGCAGTGTTGTCCATCCATCAATCCATTTTCTACCGCTTATTCCCTTTGGAGTCGCGGGGGGCGCTGGAGCCTATCTCAGCTACAATCGGGCGGAAGGCGGGGTACACCCTGGACAAGTCGCCACCTCATCGCAGGGCCAACACTTATAGACAGACAACATTCACACTCACGTTCACACACTGGGGCCAATTTAGTGTTGCCAATCAACCTATCCCCAGATGCATGTCTTTGGAGGTGGGAGGAAGCCGGAGTACCCGGAGGGAACCCACGCAGTCACGGGGAGAACATGCAAACTCCACACAGAAAGATCCCGAGCCCGGGACTGAACTCAGGACTACTCAGGACCTTCGTATTGTGAGGTAGACGCACTAACCCCTCTGCCACAGTGTTGTATTTACCTATATATTCAAACACAGTGTTACTGTTCAAACTTTGTGTAATGTCACAGTGGGAAAAAGTATTTCTGCCCTTTTTTTAATGAATACTTTGGCCTACTACACTACAGTATTTGCATTAGACCTTAAATTCACCCCTATACAATATCATACCCTAATACCCTACTGTGCAATATTACCCTTCGAGTGCAATACATCCGACACTGATTGTTATTTATTACTCCGGTACTCTTGTCTTGTTCTGTATATTGTACAGTATTTTGTATATTGTACAGTATTTTGTATATTGTGCAGCATTGCTTATTATTTGTATTGGATAGTAGTCTGTTTATTTCAATTCTTATTTTTTTTATCTTTATTACTTCTTGTGTAATTTATTTTTATCCCATATTTGTTTCCACTACCGCACCTTAAGTTGGAGTCCTTAACCTCGTTATATGCAAATATAATGATCCATTCTATTCTATTCTAATCTAAAGAAATGTTAAGTTCTAAGTGCAAAGAGTCATAGCATTGTTTGCATCACAAGCCCAAACTTCTAGAAAAAATGGTCGCTGAATGTTTCTCTGTACTTTTTAAAGAACTACAAGTCACTAAGGAGTTCAAATGTGGGCAGCTCAATGTGTGGCTGACAGAAAAGACCCTTAACCTGATATCTGTATGTGTTGACTGTGGCAGCAATTGGAGAAAGTGTACGTTTATTTGGAAAGAAATCCAATCCAATCCACTTTATTTATATAGCACATTTACACAACAAGAATGTTTCCAAAGTGCTGCACAGCCATGTTAAAAATAATATTAAAAACAATATTATGCTACACCAATGACTGAATAAAAACAAAAAATAAATAATGAAAAAAAAACAATATAAAAAATAAATATGATTTTTTAAAAAAAAGAAAAGAAAAGAAAGGAGAAGAAAGGAGACAAAAAGTCCCTTCGATATGTTTGTCAGAGATAGTGAGAATAGATCTACAGCATCATCAACCATAGAGGCAGGTGACAAGGACCACATGGACTGCTAATTGTGAGAATAGATCTCCAGTATCATCAGGACCACATGGACTGCTAATTGTGAGAATAGATATCCAGTATCATCAGAACCACATGGACTGCTAATTGTGAGAATAGATCTCCAGTATCATCAGAACCACATAGACTGCTAATTGTGAGAATAGATATCCAGTATCATCAGGATCACATGGACTGCTAATTGTGAGAATAGATCTCCAGTATCATCAGGACCACATGGACTGATGGGCTTGACTTTCTGCCTCTTTTCATAGACACTTTCCGTGCACATGACATGGCATTGAACCGCTGACAGTTGCGAGGACATTGTAGGTTGAACCAAACGCAGATATTAGAAACTATTACTGCAGAGAAAAAGCTTACCGTCAATCGTCCAAACGCCAATAGCAGGGGAAATCATAAATACATCCTCAGGTTCGGCGGACCCAGATGAAAGCAACGTCTACTACAATGATTTTAAAAGTTGCGAAGATAGCAAGTTACAAGCCAGACGTTGAATCTTGGCGATAAATCCCAAAGTAAAGAGAAAGCGCACAAGTGTCAAGTCGGCGTCTGTCTGCGGGACTTTGAAGTGCTCGCTGATTGGACATGGTGAGTTCAATGCCACTCGATATGTATACTTTCAACAGCGCTGCTCGTGTTTTTTGCTTGGTGTACCTGCGCAGTAATTCTAGTGTGTCGCTTATCACTTTTTATATTTGTTTTTAAAATGTCACTTTGAGACATTTTGTGCTTCAGTTATCTAATCATTTAGTTAGTATTTGTCCAAGTTACATTTTACGACGGTAAGCGAACGCCCCGCTTAAGAGCCAGAAGGCAGCAGCTGTGAAGTTCGTGTGCTCACAGCTGACAAATCCAAGCCATTTTTTAAATATTTTGTATAAATATTATAACGTGTTAGCCTGCTCCTTCGCGTAGAATAGGATGGCGTGGTAACTATGTACTAGCCAGTAGGGGTGCTAACTTCACACCGATGAGCTTGTTGCCAACCGCCGATCATTTTGTCTTTCGTCGGCTTCCGTACTAACAAGATGGCGTCCAAGTCGAGCAAGATTCTTCTGTCCTTTAAAAGCAGAATAAACATCGCCGGCCTTGGACTGCAAGGTTTGGCATGCAGGGTGACATATGTCACATTTTCACCTGTAAACCCCCCTGCAAATACAAGTGAGTATGATACACATGGCTGGATACTTTAATGGAAGCTTTACGCTAAGCTAAGCTAAGGTGGCTAGCTGTTGTTGTTCTAACGAGGTCACTCCTGTTGCTTCTTTAATATATATATATGTATATAAATATAACCTTTTCAAAGTATATAACTGTGTAGTAGAAACGATACTTGGCTGGTTTAGGTGTCATAACAATGGAAGTTGTATCAGAATCATATCGCTTTTTCATCGGCGCATGTTGATGACGTCGGCAAGGTGGCATCATTAACCATAGACATGTTATAAGTAGACGCAGCATTGGCTGCTGTGACGCGAGAAATTGGGCCGCCATCTTGAAGTGGTGACGAGGAGCCGGCGAGCAGCCTAAACTGACAGTTGACAGGTAGAAAACAAAGATGCTAAACTGACAGTTGACAGGTAGAAAACAAAGATGCTAAACTGACAGTTGACAGGTAGAAAACAAAGATGCTAAACTGACAGTTGACAGGTAGAAAACAAAGATGCTAAACTGACAGTTGACAGGTAGAAAACAAAGATGCTAAACTGACAGTTGACAGCTAGAAAACAAAGATGTGTTCAGTGTTTTCCTGCTCAAATGAGTGGACTGTTGAAAATAGGAATCAGGGGGATTACTTTTCACAAGTAAGATTTAACATTAACATACCATTGGATGTATTTTGTGAAAAGAATATTACCACAGAGTTGAGAAGGAGCAAAGATCTTCAATAGTACTGAAATCGTAGCCGCTAGCAAAAGTGGTGTGGCATCATGCCTTCAGTGTGCATATTGTATATAGTTCTCTGCAAACCTATGAAATGTTCTAATTTGTCTTCATTCTTTTGTCAGAATGCACCAGAATGCTTCATTTGTATGTGAAAATCACAAATAAATCTTCTGGGGGAGGATGACCCCCCTACAGGGGTTTGCTTTACAAACTTTCAGCCCCACCTAAAACAAAATTCACCAGCCGCCACTGATTATGATGCATTCTCATTTTAGGCAAAGTATAAGACAATACTTTCTTTAGCTGATATAAAGACTTTCAGCTGTTTATATATGTTTATGTTGAAGTATTTGGCCGACGCTGTTATCCAAAGTGACATACATCAAAAATACATATAAAACAATCAGTGTAAACATGATAATTCAAGGGAAGAATGTACTAGAAAATATCAATACAAAGTATCAAGACAGAATAAACTCTCTGCTGCTGCTGCAACAGAGATACAGTCTATAAGATATATAGATATCTAATGTATTCATACATTGTTTATGTAGCATGTATATATAACCTCATCATATTGTTTCTTCAACTTCAAAATAGCTGACCCTTCTCTGGGATTATATTCCCAGTTTTGATCTCAGATGTCTGGTCACTTATAGCATATAAGAATATTCTATTACTGTTAAGCAAACTATGAATAATAAAACATGTGTCCTTATATCATAGCTACACGCATGACAAAAAGTGTGTGAAAATCAGTGGTATTCAGTGAGGTAAGATGAATTAAATGCGCTGACAGTTCATTGCTCCTGCCAAATGAATTGCACTGAGTGGAGTGGATCACCACTCCAAGATGGCGGCCCCGCGTCTCGTCAGCGCCAGTAGGCAGTTGCGCTCCATGCTGCGTACCCTTAGAACATGTCTATGGTCATAACAATTGAAGTTGTATCAGAATCAAATCGCTTTTTCATCGCCGCATGTTGATGACGTCAGAAAGGAAGCATCATTCACTTTCTTTCTTTGCTTTCTTTCTTTAGTTGATTTGGAACATGAACACACTTACAGCATAATACATCACATACTTTCTTATCATATTTCCAACATGAACACACTTACAGCATAATACAGCACACCATTTCTTATCATTTCTCTTTACATCCTGTCCAAAAAAGAGTAGGAAGAAGCAAAGCTTATTGAATCCCACTTCAGAGCGTTTACAAATACATACGTTCATTTACTGACTTCTTTTTGTAGCACAATGACGTCATTGAATGATTAATACAGCAGTTTTTGTAATAGATCATGAAGTCAGTCATAATAAACATACTGAGATGAAGAATATCCCATTTTCAAAAAGGTTGAAAGTATTTCTCATAATTCTTCTTCTGTGTACTTTGTAAGCACTATTAATTTGAACAACCTCTTAAAGTGGATCATATCAGTACAATGTTTAACTTCTTTACTTCATCCATTCCATCATTTAATTCCACATACTGATATACTAAAGGTTTTAAGTGCATACAAATGTTTTAAATTAGATTTTTCTCCTAGGTTATATTTCTCCTCTTTAGTGGAGAAGAATTGTTGTACATTCTTGGGTAGCAGGTTATAATTTGCTTTGTTCATAATTTTAGATGTTTGCAATTTTACCAAATCATCGAACTTCAATATATATTGACTCAATAAATAAAGTGTTTTGTATGTTATTTATATCCAACATTATGTATTATTCTAATTGATCTTTTTTGTAACACAGTTAGTGAATGAAGCGCACATTTGTAGTTATTTCCCTTATTTCTACACAATAACTCAGATATGTAACACTAGTGAGCAGTAGACAATATGAAGTCATTTTTGGCCCAGGACGTATTTTGCTTTGTTCATTATTGAAATGTTTCTTGCCACCTTATTTTGTATATGAGATTTGCAGTTCATTTTACCATCTAATAATACTCCCAAAAATCTAGTTTCTTTTACCCTTTCAATATCTACTCCGTCTATTTGTATTTGTGTATGATGCTCTTTTCTACTGTTACCAAATAGCATTATTTTACTTTTACTGAGATTCAAGGATAGTCTGCTTTTGTCAAACCATCTTTTTAATGTGTTAATTTCTTCTGTTATTATTTGTATTAGCTTCTGTGTGTTCTCTCCTGAACAGAAAGCAGTTGTGTCGTCTGCAAATAAAACAAACTTTAAGTCCTTTGTAACGTTACAAATGTCGTTTATACAAAGATTAAACAATCTTGGTCCCAGTATTGATCCCTGGGGTACACCACAAGATATATCTAGCTGTATTGACATATTTTCACCTATCTTCACATTCATTCACTTTGAGTTATATTATAGTGCACTACTGTAATCCCAATCTGCAATCTTTTGATAGCATGATCTATATGGTGCTACAGCATGTGTTACAATTATGTTCTTTTCTTAGAGCTTCCCGAGGGAGGCAATAACCCCAAAATATTCAGAAAAAACAGAAGAGTTGTAAGTACTTCCATGAACATGTCTTGTTGTATTATGAAGTAAGACATTGCCATTGTTAATGTGTGTGTGGGCCTGCCAGGAAGGACCACCCAGAACAGAGAAGATGTCAGTGGATCAGGACTGGACTAATGTCTATCCAGCAGCCACACCCTTCAGAGCGAGTGCTGTCCCCCTACCCGTGAGGATGGGTTACCCGGTGAAAAGAGGTGTTCCCCTGGGAAAGAAAGGCAATCTGGAGCTGATCAAGGTCAGACATTGTTCTTGTCATTAATCATCACTTCACTGTCTCAGTGTCTTGACTTGGACCGTTGCAAAAAAATGTGCGTCCCAAAGTCACCAGCTTTGGCGTCACCATAGACCAGGGGTCACCAACCTTTTTGAAACCAAGAGCTACTTCTTGGGTACTGATTAATGTGAAGGGCTACCAGTTTGATACACACTTAAATAAATTCCCAGAAATAGCCAATTTGCTCAATTTACCTTTAACTCTATGTTATTATTAATAATTAATGATATTTACACTCAATTGAACGGTTTAAAAGAGGAGAAAACATGAAAAAAATGACAATTAATAGTTTATCTTCAATTTTGACTCTTTAAAATTCAAAATTCAACCGAAAAAAAGAAGAGAAAAATTAAAAAAAAAGAATTTATGGAACATCATTAGTAATTTTTCCTGATTAAGATTAATTTTAGAATTTTGATGACATCTTTTAAATAGGTTAAAATCCAATCTACACTTTGTTAGAATATATAACAAATTGGACCAAGCTATATTTGTAACAAAATCATTATTTCTTCTAGATTTTCCAGAACAAAAATTTTAAAATAAATTCAAAAGACTTTGAAATAAGATTTAAATTTGATTCTAGAAATTTTCTAGATTTGCCAGAATAATTTTTTTGAATTTTAATCATAAGTTTGAAGAAATATTTCACAAATATTCTTCATCGAAAAAACAGAAGCTAAAATGAAGAATTAAATTAAAATGTATTTATTATTCTTTACAATAAAAAAAAAAAATATTACTTGAACATTGATTTAAATTGTCAGGAAAGAAGAGGAAGGAATTTAAAAGGTAAAAAGGTATATGTGTTTAAAAATCCTAAAACCATTTTTAAGGTTGTATTTTTTCCCGAAAATTGTCTTTCTGAAAGTTATAAGAAGCAAAGTAAATATTAATGAATTTATTTAAACAAGTGAAGACCAAGTCTTTAAAATATTTTCTTGGATTTTCAAATTCTATTTGAGTTTTGTCTCTCTTAGAATTAAAAATGTCGGGCAAAGCGAGACCAGCTTGCTAGTAAATAAATAAAATTCAAAAAATAGCGCCAGCTCACTGGTAAGTGCTGCTATTTGAGCTATTTTTAGAACAGGCCAGTGGGCTACTCATCTGGTCCTTACGGGCTACCTGGTGCCCGCGGGCACCGCGTTGGTGACCCCTGCCATAGACTGTGATTTTAAACTTGACGAACAAGTCAATGGCGTTTTAAAATCGTGTTTTTATCTTTGTCTTTTAGTAAAGGTAAAACCGTTTTTATCTTTTAACCTCTTTGAACAAGTGGTGCATGCTTTTATTTCAAGTTGTCTGGACTACTGCAATGCACTTTATGCTGGCATTAGCCAAAAAGCTCTCTCCTGGCTGCAGTTAGTCCAGAACGCAGCAGCACGACTTCTAACAGGGGCCAGGAAACGCCAGCATACAACCCCAATTCTGGAGACTTTTCACTGGCTCCCTGTTCATTTTAGAATTGATTTTAAAATGTTGCTGTATGGTTTTAAAGCTTTACATGGACTGGCACCTCATTATATCTCGGACCTCATCCAAATGTACACTCCTGCGCGCTCTGAGGTCCAAGAGCCAACTCCAGCTCGTGGTGCCCAAGACCAGACTTAAAACCAGGGGAGACAGGGCCTAAGCCTGGGGTGTCCAAACTTTTTCCACTGAGGGCTGCACACGGAAAACTTAAAACATGCGGGGGCCATTTTGATATTTTTCATTTTCAAACCATAACAAAATATATAGATTTTTTTTTTTAACATTTAGGGCTCTTAGGGCCCGCAAAGGGTCTCAGTCATTAAAATGTTAAAAACAAGTCAAATTATTATTGCCTATTATTAGAGATGTCCGATAATATCGGCCTGCCGATATTATCGGCCGATATATGCGTTAAAATGTAATATCGGAAATTATCGGTATCGTTTTTTTTATTATCGGTATCATTTTTTTATTTTTTTATTAAATTAACATAAAAAACACAAGATACACTTACAATTAGTGCACCAACCCAAAAAACCTCCCTCCCCCATTTACACTCATTCACACAAAAGGGTTGTTTCTTTCTGTTATTAATATTCTGGTTCCTACATTATATATCAATATATTAGACATTGCTGACTAAATACTCTCTCCCAGAGGAGGAGCAAAGAAGAGCCAAATGGGACAAAATTAAGTAAATAAATCCATCTTTAAATAATTACTTAAAATGTGTCATTAATTAATGTTTATAATTTAGAATTAAATAAATAAATGCGTCATTATTCCATGTTTAATTATGATTAAATATTTCACAATTTAATTATTTAATTATGTATTTAATGAATTAATTAGTTCATGATTTAATTATTTCAGAGGTTCATAATTTATTTAATTATTTCATCATGTAATTATTTCAAAATCTAATTAAATAATTCAATTTAATTATGTATTATTTCATGATCACATGTGTCAGCATCTGCGATGAGGTGGCGACTTGTCCAGGGTGTACCCCGCCTTCTGCCCGAATGCAGCTGGAATAGGCTCCAGCATCCCCCGCGACCCCGAAAGGGACAAGCGGTAGAAAATGGATGGATGGATATATCAATACAGTCTGCAAGGGATACAGTCCGTAAGCACACATGATTGTGCGTGCTGCTGGTCCACTAATAGTACTAACCTTTAACAGTTAATTTGACTAATTTTCATTCATTATTAGTTTCTATGTAACTGTTTTTATATTGTTGTACTTTCTTTTTTATTCAAGAAAATGTGTTTAATTTATTTATCTTATTTTACTAATTTTTTTAAAAAGTACCTTATCTTCACCATACCTGGTTGTCCAAATTAGGCATAATAATGTGTTAATTCCACAACTGCATATATCGGTTGATATCGGTATCGGTTGATATTGGTATCGGTAATTAAAGAGTTGGACAATATCGGAATATCGGATATCGGCAAAAAGCCATTATCGGACATCCCTACCTATTATTATATATGCCTTTTGTGTCAAAGACAACTTTGTTTTTTATAGTAAAACTGAAATATGCAGTATTTCCCCCACCGCCCAAAACATTCAGAAAGCAATGTTTGATGTGAAGTAATCGGAGCCCTGAAAAGATCAATAATGCAGGACACTATTGATTTTATTTTCATATTATTATTTTTGATTAATCACAGTGAAAAGATAAATAAAATCCCAGTAAATATCTTTGGGATCCAAAAGGTACCCCGCTCATAAAGTGATAATTTTGTTTTATTATTTGTTTTACTTTCAACACTTAAGTTACGAGATCAACTTCAGATATATCTGTCCATTTTACGTTTTAACTATTATTTTGCTTGTTTTATGCTCTTTTGTCAAAGAAAACTTGGATGTTTTTCTATGGCAACCACGCAGTATATAGGGATGATACTCGAAACCGGTTTTCTCGGTTGTTCGATAAGAAAAGAACCGAGTCCTCGGACTCAAATCCCTTTTTGAGAACCGGTACCCGTTATCGAGACCACTATAGTATAGAAAAAGAGTTGGTTCTTCATTCGAATCCCTGGGAACGAATCCCGTCCCGACCAGAAATGCTCCGTGAGACATCACAAGAAATGGCGTCACGTAGCTCAGTCATTAGGCGCAGATAGCGAAAGAAGGAAAAAAATGGACGGGAAAAAGCGCTCCAAGGTGTAATAAAGTTCAAAACAAAAGGTATAATCCAATGAATAACTTTACTGAGAGATTTGAGCAGGGTACAAACTCATGAAGAACACTTTTACGACCAACTGGAAACATAGCAACCAGGCTAGCAACGCACCTCCTTTACGGCAGCTGTCGCAACGTTCTTAAAGCAACCGCAGCACATACATATATATACAACACATCTCCCTTTTTTAACTTTTGTTTTTCTTTCCTTGTAAACAAAACAAAATCACACTGTATATGTGTTGTCTGTCTAATTATAAATAATGCAGACGAGGCGTGTTGGCTGAGTTCTTGACGTTTACTTTCACAGCATGCTCGTCACTCCCGTTACATGCTGGGTAGTGTAGTTTTTATATTCCCTAGCTCATAACATATTTCCCCATATAAGGAAATAATGTTAACTCAAAGTGTATTTCTTCTTTTAGCTTTAACTTTTCATTTTTTAGCATTGTAACCACATTTGCAAACAACTTTTCTCTTCATAGAATTTTCTGTCAATAAAGAAATAAAGTGCAAAAATGTCAAAGCATCGTAACAAACAGTTATGTCAAATAGCAGCAGAATTGCACTTTTTGGAAAGTTGTATTTTCAGTTTTGTGCCCAAGGGACTGATTTTATTTAACACTATATTATTATTTATACACCTATAGTGATCACAGAGACAGGTTGTTTTTGTGTTACTGTATGTAATTGTTTTTCTGAAAAAATCCCACTTAATATACTTTGGGTAACAGTCAATATTTATTTATTTTATTTTATTTTTTTAGGGGGGTAACAGTCAATATTTATTTATTTATTAGATTAAATTGTTTTCTTATATAATAAAAGTGAGCTTTTGTTAAACCAAATATTGTGTGTTTTTTTCCATGTACAACAACCTATCTGGACTCGATAAGAGAATCGATTAGGAATCGGTTCGATAAGAGGATTCGATAATAGGCTCGAACTCGATAATTTCTTATCAAACATCATCCCTAGCAGTATATGCTATATTTTTTCCACATAAAACATTTTAATGTGAAATATTTGAAGTAATTGGAGCCTTGAATAGGTCAATAATTCATTATAACATTGATTTTTTGTCTTTTTTTTTTTTTTTTGAGCAATGACAAAAAAAGGAAAATAAAGATAGACAAAAGAAAAAAAACAGCCTGCATGGCAGATTAGTGTCAACATTGCAACTTTTTATAGTTAGATTTCACCTCATTCTACTTTTTTAATGTTTTTTTGATTTTTGCAAGACATTTCCAGAATGTGCGGTGGGCCGCTAAACAATTAGCTGCCGGCCTCAAATGGCCCCCGGGCCGCACTTTGGACACCCCTGGCCTAAGCTCTGGAACATTCTGCCCCTCCATGTTCCAACTGCTCCCACAGTGGAGTGTTTTAAGTCTCGTCTTAAGACCCACTTTTATTCTCTGGCTCTTAACACTACGTGAGTTGTGTGGTCCTCTGTGTTTTTACATTTTGATTTGTATTTATTATCTTAATTGCTTTTACCCTTAAATCGTTTTTAATCATATTCATTTTTATATTGGTTTTATATTTATTTATTTTGTTTTTATTCAGTCATTGGTGGAGCTAAGGATTGTATTTGAATCTTGTTTTATTATTTTTGTGCAGCACTTTGGAACCATTTTTGTTGTTTAAATGTGCTATATAAATAAAGTGGATTGGATTGGATGATCCCAAGGAGGGCAGCATGGTGACGCCTTGCTCTTGCTGCTCTGACTTTGTTCTGGATTATTGAAATGTTATGTCTTGCGGCATATGGTTTAATTCACTTTTTAACATTCTTAGCTCCCACAAATGTACAAATAAGAAAACCATTGTGAAGGTAATAGGCAGGTTCTTGTTGCAAATATTAGACATTGAAAAATCATCTCCAGTGAATGTTCTGGCCTCATACATAGTGGGCATCCTCTGTATACAGAACAAAGCAAAAGTGGAGGACAGAAGTGCGTTTAACGTCAGCATCATAGCTAACAGCGCTGCAGCTACAATTGGTATTTATGTGCACTAAAACATACTTATGTTGCATTCCAGAAGAATGTTATTTATCTTTGGTATATTTAAAAATAATGAATTAACTATAAGTAGACATGTCCCCATGTTGGTCATGGGATGCAATGGAAGGCTGATGTTTGCCTTTTTTAACTGATTGGCGATCAGCTAATAAGCTGCTGAGCCTAGTCCATCTTTACCGGAGCTGTGCCCCACTGTTTACATGCCTAAAGATTGTACTCGCTCAGGTGGACACAATTACATGTTCTAGTACAGGGGTCGGCAACCCGCGGCTCCGGAGCCGCATGCGGCTCTTTGACCACTCTGATGCGGCTCAGCTGCATACTTGCCGACCCCCCCGATTTTCCCAGGAGACTTATGGATCTCAGTGCCTCTCCTAGATAACTCCCAGGGCAAATATAGTCCTATTTTCACTCTAATTACTAAATTAAGGGCGTGCCCTAATTGCACTGCAGTAATTGTCCTCTATAGCATTTACAAACAGCGTGCCAGCCCGGCCACATGTTGTATGTAGCTTTTACTTGCACACGTGGGAGACAGCAAAGCATACTTACTCATCAGCCACACAGCTTACACTGACGGTTTCCGTATAAAACAACTTTAACACTGTTACATTACAAATATGCGCCACACTGTGAACCCACACCAAAAAAGAATGAAAACACATTTCTGGAGAACATCCCACCGTAACACAACATAAACACAACACAACCAATACCCAGAATCCCAAGCAGCCCTAACTCTTCCGGTCTAGATTATACACCCCCGCTACCACCAAACCCCCCCACACATCAACCCCCCCCCCCCTCCGTGCGTCGGTTGAGCGGAAGAGTTAGTGCTGCATGGGATTCTGGGTATTTGTTGTGTTGTGTTTATGTTGTGTTACAGTGCAGATGTTCTCCAGAAATGTGTTTGTCATTCTTTTTTGGTGTGGGTTCAGAGTGTGGCGCATATTTGTAACGTAACAATGTTAAAGTTCTTTTATACGGCTACCGTCAGTGTAAGCTGTGTGGCTGCTGAACTAGTACGCCTTGCTGTGACTTACGTGAGCAAGCTGAAGCTGCATTCTACATGTGGTTGAGCAGGTACACTCTTTGGGCAGGCAGTAGAGGGCGCCAAAAGCAGTGCTATCACGCCCTGATATTCGGGAGTCTCCCGGAAATAATGAGAGGATTGGCAAGTATGACGCTATCAAGCGCCATTCATTCAAAACTTGCGGGCCGCACTAACATCAAATTTCCATATTCAAGTGCGTGCCGGTGCGTGTGTCTGAGACCCCTAGTTAACATAACACAAAGCAATTTAAGCTTTGTATGCAGTGTTTTTCATTTTAAATTAAAAAATTTTTTTTGTGGCTCCCATTATTTTCTTTAATTTGTGAAACTTGCCAAAATGGCTCTTTGAGTGGTAAAGGTTGCCGACCCCTGTTCTAGTATATTCCTTGCAGGAGTTGCATCAATTCCAAGGGGATACATGTCTTACCAGAACACTGGGCTCAAATGTGGGAACAAGCTGCAGCAAACAAATCATTTATCCACACGAAGATGCCAATTCTCACCACCATGGCGGAAAATAAACCGTTTCTTCAAAGTAACGTTATCACTGGAGGACTAGAGGAAAATGAATGACTAAGCATGCTACACACACACACACAGATTAGGACGACACAAGAAGCTAACCGCTAAAGCGGTAATGTAAAGTAGAAGTGAGCCATCCAGATGTCGATACTATCCATACTTAGTATAGTATCAGTATGTACATGATAATGAAGTGATTGGATCAATATTTAGTTCAATATTTTCTCTTTTTACAAAATATTTTTGGCGTGTTGTTTATGAGCTGCGGGAGTAAGTCTCTGGATGCAGGAAGACTTTGAGGGTAAATCCCAATTAATTTGAATGAGAGCCAATAGTTTTGCTTTTGTTTAGTTTTTGTGCAATAGCCACTTTATTTTGTTAAAACTAAATTGTATGTAGCATTCAATACCACAAATTAATACATAATGTGATTTACAACTATACTTGCACATTCTAAATGTAATAATATAAGCTTTATAAAAGTGTATTATTGCGTTTACTTTAGTTACTTGCTATTAAACATTTTCACTTCTGCAAAAGCATCTGATCAGAACAGATCGGAGACCGACAAACTATAGAACTATATTAGTATGTATTGGTAATGCGGAGGAATACGTGCTATATTCTCTTTGTGTGAAGTTTTTTTTGGTAAACCTTAAAAAAGGAACATTGCATGTTTACTTGCCAGTCTGCAACAGAGCAGTGCTGTTACACAATCAGCATTATATTGACATAATACTACAATTGAACCCATTCCAAGTTGATTCATTGTTCAACCGTTAAGAAATGTTGCGGTACAAGCATGTGAAATGTGTGTCATCTCTCCTTTTTAAATGTTTTTTTAGGTTCCAAACTTTCTACACTTGACACCCGTAGCCATCAGGAAACATTGTGAAGCCCTCAAACGTAAGTCCTTTCCTTGTACCGTATTTTTCGGAGTATAAGTCGCACCGGAGTATAAGTCGCACCGGCCAAAAATGCATAATAAAGAAGGAAAAAACATACATAAGTCGCACTGGAGTATAAGTCGCATTTTTGGGGGAAATGTATTTGATAAAAGCCAACACCAAGAATAGATATTTGAAAGGCAATTTCAAATGTCTAAAGAATAGTGAACAACAGGCTGAATAAGTGTATGTTATATGAGGCATAAATAACCAACTGAGAAGGTGCCTGGTATGTTAACGTAACATATTATGGTAAGAGTCATTCAAATAACTATAACATATAGAACATTCTATACGTTTACCAAACAATCTGTCACTCCTAATCGCTAAATCCCATGAAATCTTATATGTCTAGTTTCTTACGTGAATGAGATCAATAATATTATAATGTGTTAATCATTTCACACATAAGTCGCTCCTGAGTATAAGTCGCACCCCCGGCCAAACTATGAAAAAACTGCGACTTATAGTCCGAAAAATACGGTAGTCACTTTTTAGGGATACAACTAAGTATTTCTTTAAAATATGTAATGAATATATATTTTATTTCACCTTAACCTTTTATTGTTTCAATTCTAAGAAATGTAAAAAAAAAATCTGTCCCAATGTGTTGTTTAGCATTCTGCAACGAATGGCCGTCATCCTTGGACACGGACGCCAAATGTGACCAGCACTTTCCTGTCAAAGTGGAGACCAGCGACTACGTCTCTGCGGGTCTCTCTCTGCGAAACCCCGCTGCCCGTGTCCTTCATCTCCGAGTGAGTTACTTTTTTTTGGTGACCTCAATGCTGGCATCCTCTCCTGCTGACTTATGACGCAAAGAAAAATGCACAGAGTGGGATTACAGATTTATGGGTAAGAAATAATCACCGGCTGATGTGGAATTACCGTATTTCCTTGAATTAATGCCGGGGCGGTAATTAATCTAAAACCTCTTCTCACTCCGGCGCTTACCAAAGGCATGCGGTAAATTTAGGCCTGCGCTTATAAATTTGAGTGTGATGTAAGGATACCATCATGAAAAGCACATTTAATTAAAAAAAAACGTTATCATGGTCTTACCTTTATTTATAAATGAAGTCCATGCGCCACTCCTTCTGAACAAAAGCATCGATAACTTGTTTATAGAAGTCTTCCTTATCTTTCTTCAGTTTTAAAAGTCTCGATGGAGATCTTCCTTTAATTATTACCTCCTGCTTTGAGTGAAAGTCCAGTTTAAAAAACTGTTGTTGTCACTTCTTCTGCAGCCGAGTAGTCGCAAGAATGATTCTTGGGATCACTAGCGCCCTCTACCACCCTGAGGCGGGAGTCATTTAATGAGTCATATTTGACACACGCAGCTATATTAATAAAACATTTTTACTGTTCTTTTTAGCATATTCAATAGCTTGGATCTTAAATCCTACTGAATAGCTTTTTATCTTCTTCCCTTTATGCGATTTTAAATGATTGAAATTAGCCTCCTCCATTTTGGAAAATGATGCCTTGAAAGGTGAAGTGTCACTCGTGACGTGACGAGTTTGACCCGGCGGTAAAACGAGGCATGCGGATAATATATACCCGGGGGCAATTCAAGGAAATACGGTATCTGGAGATGACTTATTGTCCTCTAGCCAAGCACACCTGCTGGTTTAAGATCATCATTATATTTGATGACGCTGTTGCTTGTATTTGGACACCTCATTACCAAAATATTACAGAGAGCGCTCATCAGTGTGCTATTGGATAGAAGATTGTGCAGGTGTGCCTAATGTTGTGGCCGGTGATAGTACAGTATTCTGCTATAAAAGATATTTTACACTTTTAGTTTTAAGTGTTTGCACACCCCCCAAATATGATTTTTAAATACTGATAAATAAGTAAAATTAAATGTTTTTTTAAATTAGCCGTTTTCTTTCCATTCTATTTTTTATTTCAGCACCTCATTAACACTTGAAACAGAATATCAGTACCTTTCACTATAAACTGTCATTTCCTACCAGGGTAGGTTAAATTGGGCCTTTTTTTTTTTTACCTTTTTAATCACTGACCATCTGTTCCAGCGACACTTTCCCCCGTTAGATTATATCAGCAAGGTAGGAATGACTGTGACATTAATCCCACTGGATTAGGCAGAAAAATAATCTAACAGACTGTGAACAAATAGGCCCTAAAATAAACAAGCATGTTTATGCAGTTTATTTATCTTTTGTTAATTAAAGAAAATACACAATGGAAGTTTTGATCTCACCACAGCAGCAGTGCACAAAAAAGGCAGAATTGTCACTTTTTTGACTCATTACAAGCCTTTAGCTTCCCTGGACAAACTGCAAAATGTTGCTGATGTCTAATCTGTCGCAGCCCAGGCTTAAAGGTTATGTTTGGGTCACAGCAGTACAAATTAAACATGAGTGGTGCACATCCACCTATCTGCAGTCTGAAGACCTGACTGTTAAGCATCACCACCAGGGGGAGCCATTGCAACTTGATTTAAGCCATTTGTGGAACATTTGTTTGACTACTAAAAGTTACACAATCCAACATCAAACTGTGTTGTGGTTTTTTTTCTGTTTCAGGTCAAGCTGTCTGCCCTCAACCTTGATGAGCATGCTAGGAAGAAGATGATCAAACTGGTAGGAGAGAGATACTGCAAAGAAACCGACGTCCTCACCATCACAACCGACAGGTGAACACTCCCGTTAGAAGTCATTTTAGCCCGATTAACTGCATTTCAACTTAAAGAAAGGTACATCTTTGTGTCCAACAGCTGCCCACTGAGACAGCAGAATTATGACTACGCCATGTACCTGCTCACCGTACTTTACCACGAGTCTTGGGTGAGTGCAAACAGGTTGATGTAGCAGCAAATTCATTTTGCTACGTTTGGTCGCCATGATTAGCCAATATTACACATGTTGAAAATATTTATGTTATCAGCAAGTTGATTGTTTTTACAACATTACCATTCTTAGATTTTTCATATAATTATAATTTATCAATCCACTACATTTATTGCTTAACAGTTGTTTATATAAGTTAATTTGACTAATGACAACTCTAATGGCACAGGCTTGTATTATAGTTACCTCTGTCAAGGAGATTTCATATATTGATTCCATTTATTAGTTTTTTAATTGTAATTTTGTATTTTATTGATTTAATTTACCATTTTCATTAATTTAACATTCAAAATTGTTATTTTTATAGGTTTTATTTTTAGTATTTACATAGCAATGTTTTATATTTGTTATTCAAAGTAATTACACTTTTAAAAAATATATATTTTTTATTATTTTGAAACCAATCTTTGACAAATTTTACAATAAATAGTGCTAATCAACATTTATAGTGATATGTATAACAGTCGATTAATGGATTGATTGCTGTAAATGCTACTAATTTTGTGGATTTTTTCTCCCTTCCTAAATCAGTATACACATATAATTGTAATATTTTTTACCCATTTACAATCAGGTTAATTGAGACAATTATCCATTCACTTAGTGCAGGGGTGTCCAGACTTTTCCACTGAGTAGTGAATAATAAAAATACAAAAGATGCAATGGGAATTTGATATTTTTATACATGTAAAAAGGCAAAAAAATGTGTACATGTATTCTAAGAAAAACGTGCAAACTTGATAGCACACGCAAAAGCTGATCTACTAAATGTGTGCAAAGTGGATTGCGTCTGTTAAGTGAGCAAAATACTCGCGACCCCAAAAGGGACAAGCGGAAGAAAATGGATGGATGGGAGTGAGCAGAATAAGGCGTGCAATCCATTTAACGCAGGGGTCACCAACCTTTTTGAAACCAAGAGCTACTTCTTGGGTACTGATTAATGCGAAGGGCTACCGTTTTGATACACACTTAAATAAATTGCCAGAAATAGCCAATTTGCTCAATTTACCTTTAACTCTATGTTATTATTAATAATTAATGATATTTACACTTAATTGAACGGTTTAAAAGAGGAGAAAACACGAAAAAAATGACAATTACATTTTGAAACATAGTTTATCTTCAATTTCGAATCTTTAAAATTCCCTATAGTACACGCACAATCCTCAGTCTGCACCACTTTACAATTGCACACGCAGTCTTAGTAAATCACACGCCCTTGCAAACGCTGTTTACCGCATGGTAGTTGGATATTAGTAAATCAGGCTCTTATTGTCTGCTTTGTGTTAGTAATTAGTATCAACATTTTCTCACTTTTGCTCTTTTATATCAATTACTTTAATTTTCCCAAAGTGCCACCGGCCAATAAGAAATGACTTAGTGTGCAACATTACAAGGCTGTAGTCCAGGGGTCACCAACGCGGTGCCCGCGGGCACCAGGTAGCCCGTAAAGACCAGATGAGTAGCCCGCTGGCCTGTTCTAAAAAATAGCTCAAATAGCAGCACTTACCAGTAAGCTGCCTCTATTATTTAAATTTTATTTATTTACTAGCAAGCTGGTCTCGCTTTGCTCGACACTTTTAATTCTAAGAGAGACAAAACTCAAATAGAATTTGAAAATCCAAGAAAATATTTTAAAGACTTGGTCTTCACTTGTTTAAATAAATTCATTATTTTTTTACTTTGCTTCTTATAACTTTCAGAAAGACAATTTTAGAGAAAAAATACAACCTTAAAAATGATTTTAGGATTTTTAAACACATATACCTTTTTACCTTTTAAATTCCTTCCTCTTCTTTCCTGACAATTTAAATCAATGTTCAAGTAAATTAATTGTTTTTATTGTAAAAAATAATAAATACATTTTAATTTAATTGTTCATTTTAGCTTCTGTTTTTTGGACGAAGAATATTTGTGAAATATTTCTTCAAACTTATTATGATTAAAATTCAAAAAAAATATTCTGGCAAATCTAGAAAATCTGTAGAATCAAATTTAAATCTTATTTCAAAGTCTTTTGAATTCCTTTTAAAAATGTTGTTCTGGAAAATCTAGAAGAAATAATGATTTGTCTTTGTTAGAAATATAGCTTGGTCCAATTTGTTATATATTCTAACAAAGTGTAGATTGGATTTTAACCTATTTAAAAGATGTCATCAAAATTCTAAAATTAATCTTAATCAGGAAAAATTACTAATGATGTTCCATAAATTCTTTTTTTAATTTTTTCAAAAAGATTCAAATTAGCTAGTTTTTCTCTTCTTTTTTTCGGTTGAATTTTGAATTTTAAAGAGTCGAAATTGAAGATAAACTATGTTTCAAAATTTAATTGTCATTTTTTTCGTGTTTTCTCCTCTTTTAAACCATTCAATTAAGTGTAAATATCATTAATTATTAATAATAACATAGAGTTAAAGGTAAATTGAGCAAATTGGCTATTTCTGGCAATTTATTTAAGTGTGTATCAAACTGGTAGCCCTTCGCATTAATCAGTACCCAAGAAGTAGCTCTTGGTTTCAAAAAGGTTGGTGACCCCTGCTGTAGTCTTTAACTTCCCCTCGCACTTTAAATCTACGAGCACGGTGTTTGGTGTCCTGCTGCTATCAGGTGTTGACCCTGATTCTGGGCTCTAAGAGAAGTGGACTTGGTCTGCCATACTTCCTGTCTTCCCCACCACAGGAAGTAGAAGACAGCCGTGTGCTGACCTTTAGACCAACAATGGCAGGCACAGTCCTCTGTGATGTTTTTGTAACGCTAGTCCACAAAGACGGGTTGTTGGATGTGATTTTATACCTTAAAAGGTCCAAGAAGTCCAGTAGTGCTTCCAGAAACTGACTAATGGTTGCTTTCTTTAGAAAACGGAAGCCTGGGAGGCGGAGAAGACGGTGGCGGACATGGAGGAATATTACTGGGAAGACAGCCCGTCCCAGAAGAACATAATGGACACGCTGCTACGCACCGAGGCTGTGACGGCAGAGGATGGAAGACGAGAGCAGCTTCTAGGCAGGAGTGAAGTGCAGGAGTACAAGGACTCTGTCACCAGACTGAAGAACCAAGGCGAGAGTGAGAGCGCCATGCTGCAGTACAAAGAGGCCGTCATGAAAGTACTCAAGCTGTGACCTACAAGGACTTATGTAGACATGTTACCAAAATAAAAGTTCAAGAGCTCTCTTTGACCACGTTGTACTTCATCAGACGCATGGAGCCTCGGTAGCCCCTCCCCCCTCGCCTGCAGCAGCAACATGGCAGCAGCAGCAGCACAGTCCCACAGCTCAACAGCGCCACCAGCAGGCTCTGCCACTCCTCTCCTAAACCTGAAGACTTCATGTCCTCGCCGCTTGGAGTCGGGCTCCCTCGCTCTTTGACGGACGTCTGGGCCTGCGAGGTGGACGTGGACTTATGCCCACGCTCGGTGGAGAGGGACGCAGGCGGCGCTGTTGTCACGGTAACGCCGGGGGAAGCCATGAAGGTGGTTGATGTTTCTGCTGGAGGTGTCTTCACAGTGATGCTCGGTGGTGCTTTGACGGTGGCAGGGGGCGGCGGATGGAAGAACTGCCGCTTGTCTGAGGCGGGCAGAGCCTCGGAAGCATTGAGGCGACTGAAGTGATGCGGGAGCACGCCCACGCTGGAGGTGAGATGCTTCTCAAACACCAACAAGTCAGGATCCATACCTTGCATCAAGTGCACAACAAATTGTACGTTATACCTTCATCAAGTTCAAACTTACAACATTTCTAAGAGGTTACCATTAATTCATTAGTCTCATTACCGTATTTTTCAGAGTATAAGTCGCACCGGCCCAAAATGCATAATAAATAGAGATGTCCGATATCGGCCTGCCGATATTATCGGCCGATATATGCGTTAAAATGTAATATCGGAAATTATCGGTATCGGTTTTTTTATTATCGGTATCGGTTTTTTTTTTATTTTTATTTTTTTTATTAAATCAACATAAAAAACACAAGATACACTTACAATTAGTGCACTAACCCAAAAAACCTCCCTCCCCCATTTACACTCATTCACACAAAAGGGTTGTTTCTTTCTGTTATTAATATTCTGGTTCCTACATTATATATCAATACAGTCTGCAAGGGATACAGTCCGTAAGCACACATGATTGTGCGTGCTGCTGCTCCACTAATAGTACTAACCTTTAACAGTTAATTTTACTCATTTTCATTCATTACTAGTTTATATGTAACTGTTTTTATATTGTTGTACTTTCTTTTTTATTCAAGAAAATGTTTTTAATTTATTTATCTTATTTTACTAATTTTAAAAAAAAGTACCTTATCTTCACCATACCTGGTTGTCCAAATAAGGCATAATGTGTTAATTCCACGACTGCATATATCGGTTGATATCGGTGGATATCAGTATCGGTTGATATCGGTATCGGTAATTAAAGAGTTGGACAATATCGGAATATCGGCAAAAAGCCATTATTGGACATCCCTAATAATAAAGAAGGAAAAAAACATATAAGTTGCACTGGAGTATAAGTCGCATTTTTGGGGGAAATGTATTTGATAAAAGCCAACACCAAGAAATTCTCTGAACCTTTTGATGATATTACGGAGCGTAGATGTTGAAATCCCTACATTTCTTGCAATTGCACTTTGAGAAACGTTGTTCTTAAACTGTTTGACTATTTGCTCACGCAGTTGTGGACAAAGTGGTGACCCTCGCCCCATCCTTGTTTGTGAAAGACTGAGCATTTCATGGAATCTACTTTTAGACCCAATCATGGCACCCACCTGTTCCCAATTAGCCTGCACACCTGTGGGATGTTCCAAATAAGTGTTTGATGAGCATTCCTCAACTTTATCAGTATTTATTGCCACCTTTCCCAATTTCTTTGTCACGTGTTGCTGCCATCAAATTCTAAATTTAATGATTATTTGCGACAAAAAAAAAATGTTTATGAGTTTGAACATCAAATATGTTGTCTTTGTAGCATATTCAACTGAATATGGGTTGAAAAGGATTTGCAAATGTTTGTATTCCGTTTATATTTACATCTAACACAATTTCCCAACTCATATGGAAACGGGGTTTGTAGATAAAAGCTTTAAGTCTGCTTAAAACCAAATATGTTGTAATGTGTGGCACCTTGGGACAGGAATATGCTGATTGACCGTCTAAAAGTGACTTGTTTTCCTACTTTTATGCATTTTTATGTGAAAAAATTAAAATAGTAAACAGAATGACAATCTTGGAGGGAAAAGTCACAATTAGATCAATCGTGCAGCCCTTAGTTGAATGATAAAGTTGAACTTGATGAAGCAGTAATAGGCAACACATGTTGTTTGTCCTCCGTGTTCAAGGTAGTTGGAAGTCACATTTTAAATTGTATTCACTCCCTCCTCCACATGATGTCATCGCCAGTTAGAAATGGGATAAGAAAGAAGTTATTGGAGTTGGTGGTGATCCCTACGTTACCTTGTCTTTACATCACATTTTATAAAATCATTGACAAACTGTTCAATAACAGATTGGAAAGTTTAGTAAACAAAGATAGAATACTTGCTGAGAACTAATATTTCAACTTTGAAGGAAAAAACAGAGGAAATAACCAAGGGCAGTCTTTATGCATCTAACGAGTGATTACATTTTGGGGATGATCCGGATCATTGTCTGGATTCAGACTTTTTTTTTCTTTTTTTTTTTTACTATTGGGAGAAAAGGCCTGGCTGAGTTTTGTGCTCTTTTTTTTTAGTTCAATCACATGAATGTGCAAGACACTTTGCACATTTCATCGTGCATTTATTCAATTAAACGGTGTAATGGCCCAAGTACAACAGAACCAAACTGCTGAGTCAGCATTAATAGTGCATGACTGTCACACCAACTACATTTTCTAACACAGCTCTTGTGCAGTTACCTAAAAGAATACTTTAGGGCAGACCTGGGCATTCTGCGGGCCACATCCGGCCCTTTGTGCGTCCCGCGTGAGGCCAATCATAAATTACAAAATACATTTGAAAAAGTATCTACGTCGAGTGTGCAATACAACGGTGCTGCTTTTGTTTTGAAAAGCGTTATTTGTATTACTTCCGTGTGGACGTATGCTCGTGCGTGAATGTGAACAGCAGCAATCACAAATTACAAAATAAAGTTGAAAAAACATCCATGTCGGCACGCAATACAACTGTGCTGCTTTTATTTTGAAAAGTGTTATTTATGGGCGTATGTCCGTGTGTAACCTGCGAGTGAAGGTGCACAGCGACAAGTGATGCACGCTTTACACCCGAGACGCTAAAAAGAGAAAAGTTGATGAGGAATGGCGTGTTTTCAACAAGACATGGACTGCCAAGCAACGTTCCCTCTAAGGTGCGCGCCTGCGCAATTGCGCACTGCTCAAGCGTCCTCTGCGCACAGCAAATATATGCCGCGCACCAAATCAAACCCATCTGAATTCTAAACAAAATAAACACATTTATTCTGTGTAATTTTGCAATGCAACTCTGAGTGACAGTGACAACAAGCGGCCCTAACGGTGTTCGTCAACACCGTTCAATTGAACACCGTTCAATTATTGTAACGTCTATCGAGATGCTTCGAGGACAGGAATTATATCCATCACTTTATTGAGCAAAACTGTTTATATTCGGCCATAACCACACCAAAAACATGAGTAAAACACTCCTATCTCGAAAAACTAGTCATTTTCTGCCGCACAAACCAGGCCAAAACCAACTTGTCATCTGTCACCAACACGCATACCACTAAAGCACTGGTGCGTTTATGGCCACACAAAAAGTCGGACAACTCAAACACCACAAAAAGTTACACTATGACTCCTCAGTCATACGTGTGCTTATTTTACTGTCATTTATTATATATGTTAATTTATTACAGGAATGCACACTTCATCCTATGCTTACATTTCATTGTGCAACATGAGGATGTTTAAGGGGAACTAAATGTGATCTCTGAAAGGGGTACAAATGATTTCCAAAGCAGTGCTTTTGGTATAAAGTTAAGTTAGGTTGAATGAAAGTATTATTATTAATTATTATTATTATTTATCTTACGGTATACATAAAAAATAATATTGAGCAAAATTGAATTGAAGTATTGTTGATGTGGCCCTTCAGCAGTGCTCGGGTTGCTCATGCGGCGCCCGGTAAAAATTAATTGTTCCCCCCTGCTTTAGGGGGTTGCCTACAGCCACATTATGGTTTCATCCCGACTAGCTGCGGAAGAAAGGTTATTTGAGCTGAAAGCTGCCAGGTGTGTGGACCTCACCGTGAGTCAGGTTGTAGAGCACCACCTTGTGTCGCTGGGTGACGATGCAACTCTCCAAGGTGGGACAGTGAAGGTGCAGACAGTTGTCTCGGGTGGAGGCGTAGTCAAAGATGGCCACGTTGCAGGACACTTGGAAAGGAGACAGTCAATGAAAATAAGAGTGTTGCGACCCCAAAAAAAGGGACAAGCGGTAGAAAATGGATGGTTGGTGTAAAACAGTGAGCTCACCATTTGTAGTCAGGCAGCAGCTCCGACTGCACCCGAGCGCACTCTCCTCCCGGTAGCTGCGAACAAGACGCGCTCCTCTCCTCTCAGACTCACCCGTGTCCACAAGGATGCCCGGGAAGTGTCGGATCCAGCAGTTTTTGTAATAAGAAGTGGGCGAGCAGCGCGAGTGTGTGCGGCACATCAATGCACCAAGGAGCAGGGCCAGCAGGGCCCGTGAGACGTTCATGGTGGGCGAGGGGAGAGGAAATCTAAGCACTCAGCCTTCCTTAAATAACTGTGGTGAGCCAAGGGGGCGGTTTTTTTGGTAGTCCTCCTCCAGGTGGGACATTGACAGGCACCAGCGTTAAAGCGCCCTCGAGTAGTGATTCAAACATGGACACATTAAATACTTCTATTCATACTTGTACAAGAAAGTATGTATTAAAGAATTTTAAACTATAAATTCATATGATTAGTAATAGATTGGTGGTCTGAGTCATACCAAAGACTATAAAAATGTGAGCCATTACCTCCCTGCTTGGCACTCAGCATCAAGGCTTGGAATTGGGGGTTAAATCACTAAAAATGATTCCTGGGCGTGGCCACTGCTGCTGCTCACTGCTCCCCTCACCTCCCAGGTGGTGATCAAGGGTGATGGGTCAAATGCAGAGAATAATTTCGCCACACCTAGTGTGTGTGTGACATCATTGGTACTTTAACTTTATACAATATAACAAATTGTAATGAAAAGTAAAATACTATTATTAAAATTATTATAATATAGATAAAATATATAAATAAATAAAAAATCAATATTGACTAATTATAATTTCTTGCAGACCAAAATAAAATGATCTAGTGAAAATATTTAACAAATTAAATACTGTGAATAAATTATAATACACATTTAAAAAAAACACTAAAATAATAAATTGGATGTAAATATTTAAAATAAAAAAAAATAGTGTGGCAAATTAAGATGCAAAATAAAATCAACACATTATTTAAACCAAATAAAACACATGTAAGTTAAATGAATAGAAATATATATTCATATTCATGATGGCGTTGACAAAATTGCATTAAAAAAGCACCAGGAGTAAGTTTTTGTAAGAAACAGGTATATTTTTATCCGACACTTCAGGGCCAATGACATGATGCAATCAGCAAAAACTGTGCTTCAAGGTAGCAATATTGTTATTATTATTATTATTATTAATATTATGTGCCGTTTTGTTGGAGTCACTTTCAAGCCGCAGGACAAAAAGAGAAGAGTTGATAAGAGAAAAGTCGACACGTGATGGAGACTACTTCCACGTGTTGTTCATCTGTCCGTCAGTAGGTGGCGCCCTGAGTCAGCCTTCACATGCATGACAACTCCAAACAAGCACTAGTAGAATCCAAAACACTCATGCAGGGCTCCTGTGACCAAAGTGCATCATGGTTCTTCTTTCCAACGGCCAGGCCTGCTTGCGGTCCTCATTGGGGACGTCCCAGGGTCTCACGTTCCAGCTCCAAGCTCACGGAAGGATGGCGTGCCCTTATGATGGAGGGGAGGGAGGGGCTTCACGGAGGTTCGTCGCTACGGTGACATCCTGTCAGTCCTTGACCAGCCGGTAGATGTGGTGCTGGGCGCCGTGCTCGCTGGTGGACACCTCGAAGACGTAGGCCACGCACAGCAGCGTCTCCAGGGTGTCCCTGTTGGTCACCACCTGCAGCACAGAAGGCACTGTAACAACTACGGTGGTCCTTAAGGCTCAACATTGTAGTTTCACTTTACTCTACATCACAACCGTAATTGGTTGCTGAGGTCATCAATAAAAGTGCCCAGTGGCAAGGCCCAGGAGAGGACCAGATTGGCCCGAGCCCTGGAGGCTTTGGATGTCGTGGCTGACATGTCTCTTCAACCTAGCCCGGAAGTCTGGGGCGGTACCTCTGGATTGGTGTGTTCCAGTTATAGTCTCCCGGGGAAAGTCTATTCCTGGGTGTTGCAGAGTCACATTCAGGAGGAACAATGTGTTTTTCGTCCTGGTTGTGATTTATACCCTTGCTAAGGTACTGGAGGGGGGCATGGGAGTTTGCTCAAACCAGTCCACATGTGTTTTGTGGCTTTGGACAAGGCAGTGGATTGTGTCCTGTAGGGGGTGCTCCAGGAGTACTGGGTCCAGGGCCCGTTGTACCATGAATTGATTACGTAGACCCCGACTTAAACAAGTTGAAAAACTTATTGGGGTGTTACCATTTAGTGGTGAATTGTATGGAATATGTACTGTACTGTGCAATCTACTAATAAAAGTTTCAATCAATGCTTTAGAGCAGGGGTCACCAACCTTTTTGAAAGCAAGAGCTACTTCTTGGGTACTGATTAATGAGAAGGGCTACCAGTTTGATACACACTTAAATAAATTGCCAGAAATAGCCATTTGCTCAATTTACCTTTTACTCTATGTTATTATTAATAATTAATGATATTTACACTTAATTGAACGGTTTAAAAGAGGAGAAAACACGAAAAAAATGACAATAAATTTTGAAACATAGTCTATCTTCAATTTCGACTCTTTAAAATTCAAATTCAACCGAAAAAAAAAGAGAAAAACTAGCTAATTCGATTCTTTTTGAAAAAATTAAAAAAGAATTTATGGAACATCATAGGTAATTTTTCCTGATTAAGATTAATTTTAGAATTTGGATGACATGTTTTAAATCCAATCTGAACTTTGTTAGAATATATAACAAATTGGACCAAGCTATATTTCTAACAAAGACAAATCATTATTTCTTCTAGATTTTCCAGAACAAAAATTTTAAAAGAAATTCAAAAGACTTTGAAATAAGATTTAAATTTGATTCTACAGATTTTCTAGATTTGCCAGAATATTTGTTTTGCATTTTAAATCATGATAAGTTTGAAGAAATATTTCACAATATTCTTCGTCGAAAAACAGAAGCTAAAATGAGGAATTAAATTAAAATGTATTTATTCTTTACAATAAAAAAAAATAATTACTTGAACATTGATTTAAATTGTCAGGAAATAAGAGGAAGGAATTTAAAAGGTAAAAAGGTATATGTGTTTAAAAATCCTAAAATCATTTTTAAGGTTGTATTTTTTCTCTAAAATTGTCTTTCTGAAAGTTATAAGAAGCAAAGTAAAAAAAATAATGAATTTATTCAAACAAGTGAAGACCAAGTCTTTAAAATATTTTCTTGGATTTTCAAATTCTATTTGAGTTTTTGTCTCTTAGAATTAAAAATGTCGAGCACAGCGAGACCAGCTTGCTAGTAAATCAATAAAATGTAAAAAATAGAGGCAGCTCACTGGTAAGTGCTGCTATTTGAGCTATTTTTAGAACAGGCCAGCGGGCTACTCATCTGGTCCTTACGGGCTACCTGGTGCCCGCGGGCACCGCGTTGGTGACCCCTGCTTAGAGCAATCGGAGCAGGAGTCTGGTTTGCATGGAATGTAGTAAGTCAGACATGTTCCCAGTGGACTGTCCTTTGTCACTGGTCCTCTTCATTATCTTCATGGACAACATCTCTAGGTGCAGTCAGGGTGTGGAGGAGGTTTTCAGCTTAGTGGCCAGAAGATCGCATCTCTGCTTTTTGCAGATGACGTGGTCCTGGTGCCTTCATCAGGCTGAGACCTTCTGCCATCACTGAGGTGCTCTGCAGCCGAGTGGGAAGCTACTGGGATGAGGATCAGCGAGGCCATGGTTGTCAGTCAACTGCACCAAGTGGAAGAGTTCAAGTATCTCATGGTCTTGTTCACCACTGAGGGAACAGACTGCACTGGTCTGTTGTGGTGAAGGTGTGTCTACATTCCTACTCTCACCTACGTGGTCACGAGCTTTGGGTGATGACTGGAAGGACAAGGTGGTGAATACGAGCTGCAGGATGTCTGGGGTCACCCTCGGAGGTGGGGTGAGGAGCTCGCTCATCCGGGAGAGACTCAGAGTTGAACCTCTGCTGGAGAGGAGCCAGGCTCGGGCATCTACTTCGGACGCCTCCCTGGTGAGGTGTGTCGGGCGTGTCCAGCCGGGAGGAGGCCTTGGCGCAGACCTAGGACACGCTGGAGGGACTATGTCTCACAGCTGGCCTGGGGAGGCCTCCGTGTCCCCCCGGTGGAACTGGAGGAGGTGGCCGGGGACGGGGAAGTCTGCTTAGACTGCTGCCCCCGCACTCAATAAGAGGCGGGAAACAGATGGATGGATGGATGGATGGATGGATGGATGGATGGATGGATGGAGTATAATTTCAGTGCTGAAATGTTACTACTCAGCTGTTGGTGTGAAACTACTAATTATCGGTATGATAAACTGGAAGAAAAAAAAACGCATTTTCCGACAATTATTACTCTTTGAAATTGTAATGAGTGCAACATCATTGATTGATGAGCACCAGGATGTATTGATCATCTATTCAATGATCATTTGTTCATGTTTACAGCTCCTCACTTAGCTGGTGTGCTAACATATTGCATCATCACTTTATTTGGTCAACTTCAGGATTAATCCACTTTATAACTTCTTCTTGTAACATTTGATCTAAATAAAATGTAATAATCACATTTTGTTCTGATGTTCAACATCATTAAATGATTTCATTTTTTTGGCGGTGTAACAATATTAATTACATATTTAGATCTATTTATTCCCTTTTATTACATGTATAATAAAGTTAATAGTGCAACATAACTACTACAACTATTATTGCCTCTTATTTCATCAGTTTGTAAACAAACACAAAAAAAGGATGTTCTAATAACACAAACTACCGATTTGATCACCTTAGTATCAATCATACTGTACTTGGTATCGTTACAGTCGATATTTGTATCGGTCCGCCCACCCCTGTTTACATTCAAGAGCTCTAGCTTAGCGGTTAGCTCTGCTTGATTGTATCCTCCTACAGAGTGTAGTGGAACCATTAAAAAGCTGCACTGTGGAGGGACATTGGACGCTATATTGCATTGATGATGCCAAATGTGTGGGACACAGCTAGAATGTTCCGCCAACATGCATGATCACCACATTTAAAGTTCTATCATCTGCCTCATCACAAACAAGAAGTCAACTATAAACTTGTACACACACATTGTTGTCATAGCAACTAAGATATCCAGTTGTGTACATTGAACATTAGGACTCAATAATAAATCATAATAATAGAATTGTTAAAAAGCAGCACTTTGTGTAAGTAACCGACATGTGTGTGTGTGTGTGTGTGTGTGGCACTGCAGCATACAACAAACACACATACTTTTGTCGCCTGCTGAATACTGGGCTTGTTGTCTGTGTGTGTGTGTGTGTGTGTGTGTGTGTGTGTGTGTGTGTGTGTGTGTGTGTGTGTGTGTGTGTGTGTGTGTGGCACTGCAGCATACAACAAACACACACACTTTTGTCGCCTGCTGAATACTGGGCTTGTTGTGTGTGTGTGTGTGTGTGTGTGTGTGTGTGTGTGTGTGTGTGTGTGTGTGTGTGTGTGTGTGTGTGTGTGTGTGTGTGTGTGTGTGTGTAAATGAGTGTAGTGTGGGCTCAATATGGCCGTTGTCCGTCTGCCAGGAGGAATGCAGCCACAACTGTCTTTCTACCATCTGGTTACCACGGCGACACACACAAACTTGTCTTTTCGGAAGAAGAAGAAAAACCCAAACATGGAAAAATGGCGACACGTTAAAAAGTCTGGTGTGATATGAATATTATTTAGGTTGTTGTGGTGTGATATGAATATTATTTAGGTTGTTGTGGTGTGATATGAATATTATTTAGGTTGTTGTGGTGTGATATGAATATTATTTAGGGGTGTTGTGGTGTGATATGAATATTATTTAGGTTGTTGTGGTGTGATATGAATATTATTTAGGGGTGTTGTGGTGTGATATGAATATTATTTAGGTTGTTGTGGTGTGATATGAATATTATTTAGGTTGTTGTGGTGTGATATGAATATTACTTAGGTTGTTGTGGTGTGATATGAATATTATTTAGGTTGTTGTGGTGTGATATGAATATTACTTAGGTTGTTGTGGTGTGATATGAATATTATTTAGGTTGTTGTGGTGTGATATGAATATTATTTAGGTTGTTGTGGTGTGATATGAATATTATTTAGGTTGTTGTGGTGTGATATGAATATTATTTAGGTTGTTGTGGTGTGATATGAATATTACTTAGGTTGTTGTGGTGTGATATGAATATTATTTAGGTTGTTGTGGTGTGATATGAATATTATTTAGGTTGTTGTGGTGTGATATGAATATTATTTAGGGGTGTTGTGGTGTGATATGAATATTATTTAGGTTGTTGTGGTGTGATATGAATATTATTTAGGTTGTTGTGGTGTGATATGAATATTACTTAGGTTGTTGTGGTGTGATATGAATATTACTTAGGTTGTTGTGGTGTGATATGAATATTATTTAGGGGTGTTGTGGTGTGATATGAATATTATTTAGGTTGTTGTGGTGTGATATGAATATTATTTAGGTTGTTGTGGTGTGATGTGAATATTATTTAGGTTGTTGTGGTGTGATATGAATATTATTTAGGTTGTTGTGGTGTGATATGAATATTATTTAGGTTGTTGTGGTGTGATATGAATATTACTTAGGTTGTTGTGGTGTGATATGAATATTACTTAGGTTGTTGTGGTGTGATATGAATATTACTTAGGTTGTTGTGGTGTGATATGAATATTATTTAGGTTGTTGTGGTGTGATATGAATATTATTTAGGTTGTTGTGGTGTGATATGAATATTATTTAGGTTGTTGTGGTGTGATATGAATATTATTTAGGTTGTTGTGGTGTGATATGAATATTATTTAGGTTGTTGTGGTGTGATATGAATATTATTTAGGTTGTTGTGGTGTGATATGAATATTACTTAGGTTGTTGTGGTGTGATATGAATATTACTTAGGTTGTTGTGGTGTGATATGAATATTATTTAGGTTGTTGTGGTGTGATATGAATATTATTTAGGTTGTTGTGGTGTGATATGAATATTACTTAGGTTGTTGTGGTGTGATATGAATATTATTTAGGTTGCATGTTAGAGGATGAGGTCTACATTGAAGGAGGATAAAGTGTGGAGCTCATGAAGTCTGCTGAGAACCACTTTGACTGAACTCCTGTTGTCTCCTTACCGCTAACACAATTATTTACATACTTTTCTAAAAGGGGACCCCAAAAAATGTCATGAAACATGTTTATTATTGTCATTTAGTCCTTCAATAAAATAGACAACTTGTCTTTTAGTAGTAAGTAAACAAACAAAGACTCCTAATTAGTCATATGCAGTAACATATTGTGTCATTTATACACCTATTATTTTGTACACATTATGAGGGACATACTGTAAAAAATGGATTATTCATCCACTTGTTCATTTACTGTTAATATCTGCTTATTTTCTCTTTTAACATGTTCTATCTACACTTCTGTTCAAATGTAATAATCACTTATTCTTCTCTTCTTTGATACTTGACATTAGTTTTGGATGATACCACACATTTAGGTATGGATGTGATACCAAGTAGTTACAGGATCATGCATTGGTCATATTCAAAGTCATATTTACTGACTTTATAAACATAATATGAATTTAAAAAACAACAAAAGAAGAGTTGGTGATGCCAAAAAATATCGATGTAACCATAGTAGTATCGACTAGATATGCTCTTGTACTTGGTATCATTACAGTGGATGTCAGGTGTAGATCCACCCATGGCATTTGTTTACATTGTGACGGCGGTGAGCTATTGTATCCTCCTACGGTGTGTAGTGAAGCATGTTTAGCTATTCCTCATCCTCCAGTGATAATGGTACATGTAAGAAACTTACTTTATCTGTCACCAGGATTAGTGATTTAGAAGTAGCTAAAACACTGTGGATGGATGTTAGCCGCATGTCTTAAAGCAGCTCTTCCTGAGGGTGTTTCAGTGTTATAACTTCACCTTTATCTTTACTTTTTACACCAAAATGCGTCCATTCTCCCTTTTCTGTCTCTGCTTGTAAGTACTCTGTGTGTGTGCGCTGCCCAACATGCTCCTCTGCTGGTTAAGCCAGCAATGTCATGATGTGACGTGACACATTTTCAGGACTTAGATGGATCTCAAATACACATCAGCAGGAAGCAGAAGGTGAGAGAAGTTAGTTAATATGTTGGTTGCTGTATCTCCTAATAGGTGCCATTTATACACACACTATAATATATGTTGAAGCACAGTACGTCTGACTATGGTAGCCGCCATGCTCCCACGATCCATCAATTGGTGTGGCTTCATAGCTTACCAAACATTTTGCCAGGTTTTTGAGCTCTGTGTGCAATGTTTTATACTCTCAATGAAACATCAACGTTGTAGGCTTTTATTGACCAGACGTCGACCTGCAGTCCACACGTATCTCTTATGTGTGACTGCCATCTACTGGTCACACTTATGACGGCATGTGCCAAATAAAATAGCTTTGAGGTTGGTAAGCACGAGCAGAATGAATGCGCACTTAAGCCGCACTGTTGATTGTTGAGATAATGAAAGGATGTTAAGAACGCCTAACAGAATGAAAAATACAGTAACTGAATTTGTTTGTTTGTATTTTAGTGAATTGATTTTTTTTTTCTACATCAAAATTGCTTACAAATAAAAATGTTTAAAAATTCAGTGTTTTTTGAATGATGTTTACAAAAATGTAGTGTGGACATTTTTGCTGCTTCCAAATCCACTCAAATGAAATGAAGTCTGAAGTGATGGACGCCATGCTTGACTTCTTTTTACACTTAAAGGCCTACTGAAATGACATTTTTTTATTTAAACGGGAATAGCAGATCCATTATATGTGTCATACTTGATCATTTTGCGATATTGCCATATTTTTGCTGAAAGGATTCAGTATAAAGTTCGCAACTTTTGGTCTCTGATAAAAAAAAGGCCTTGCCCCTACCGGAAGTAGCGTGACGTTGTTCAGTCCCTCATATTTTCCTATTGTTTTCAACGCAGCTAGAGCGATTCGGACGATTACCCCATTAATTTGAGCGAGGATGAAAGATTCGTGGATGAGGAACGTGAGAGTGAAGGACTAGAGTGCAGTGCAGGACGTATCTTTTTTCGCTCTGACCGTAACTTAGGTACAAGCTGGCTCATTGGATTCCACACTCTCTCCTTTTTCTATTGTGGATCACGGATTTGTATTTTAAACCACCTCGGATACTATATCCTCTTGAAAATGAGAGTCGAGAACGCGAAATGGACATTCACAGTGACTTTTATCTCCACGACAATACATCGGCGAAATGCCTTAGCTACGAGCTAACGTGATAGCATCGTGCTTTAACTGCATATAGAAACAAAAAAAATAAAGCCTTGACTGGAAGGATAGATAGAAAATCAACAATACTATTAAACCGTGGACATGTAAATACACGGTTAATGCTTTCCAGGCTGGCGAAGGTTAACAATGCTGTGCTAACGACGCCATTGAAGCTAACTTAGCAACTTAGCAACCGGACCGCACAGAGCTATGCTAAAAACATTAGCTCTCCACCTACGCCAGCCAGCCCTCATCTGCTCATCAACACCCGTGCTCACCTGCGTTCCAGCGATCGGCGGAAGGACGAAGGACTTCACCCGATGCGTTTGGCGGCCCGGAGACGTAGGAAGTCAAGGTGAGGTCGGCGGCTAGCGCGTCTGCTCTCCAACAAAGTCCTCCTGGTTGTGTTGCTGTAGTCTGCTGCTAATACACCGATCCCACCTACAACTGTCTTCTTTGCAGCCTTCATTGTTCATTAAACAAATTGCAAAAGATGTCCAGAATACTGTGGAATTATGAAATGAAAACAGAGCTTTTTGTATAGGATTCTACAGGGTACCATAACTTCCGTTATACTGACTTCGTCACGCGCATACGTCATCATACCGCGACGTTTCAGCCGGATATTTCCCGGGAAATTTTAAATGTCACTTTATAAGTTAACCCGGCCGTATTGGCATGTGTTGCAATGTTAAGATTTCATCATTGACATATAAACTATCAGACTGCGTGGTCGCTAGTAGTGGCTTTCAGTAGGCCTTTAAGGACATTGAAGTCAAGGTGGGTGTGACACTGGCACTGACACACCTGCTGTACCTGACGTTAGGTGTGACACTGGCACTGACACACCTGCTGTACCTGAAGGATGGTGAAGTTCTCCAGCACACTGTTCATCATGTACTTCTCAGGCAGGTGTTTGAGCTTGTGGATGAAGTTGATCATGTACTCGCACAGCGGCGAGCGGTGGATCCGGAACACGTAGCGACCGTTCTCCAGGCGGGCGTACTCCGTCTGAGTAACACACAAAACACCTGAAGATGGCGATAGTGGGCTAGGAATAATGTGACACTTCCAAATACTTTCAATAATGAGACACATATTTATATATACTGTATATATATATATATATATATATATATATATATATATATATATATATATATATATATACAAACCCCGTTTCCATATGAGTTGGGAAATTGTGTTAGATGTAAATATAAACGGAATACAATGATTTGCAAATCCTTTTCAAGCCATATTCAGTTGAATATGCTACAAAGACAACATGCAAATAATCATTAACTTTAGAATTTGATGGCAGCAACACATGACAAAGAAGTTGGGAAAGGTGGCAATAAATACTGATAAAGTTGAGTGCCATTGTGTGTGTGTGTGTGTGTGTGTGTGTGTGTAATGTACAATCCACCAGCCTCCATGGTTAGTCTAGTTAAGGTGAAGACTAGTATTGAGTCATCCAGGAGGGTTTTCCTTTATATACATTTCCTGAGTGCTTAGTGACTGGAATCCATCAGCAGGTAATATTAGTCATGACCAGGTAATATTAGTCATGACCAGGTAATATTAGTCATGACCAGGTCATATCAGTCATGACCAAGTAATATTAGTCATGACCAGGTAATATTAGTCATGACCAAGTAATATTAGTCATGACCAGGTCATATTAGTCATGACCAAGTAATATTAGTCATGACCAGGTAATATTAGTCATGACCAGGTAATATTAGTCATGACCAAGTAATATTAGTCATGACCAAGTAATATTAGTCATGACCAGGTAATATTAGTCATGACCAAGTAATATCAGTCATGACCAGGTAATATTAGTCATGACAAGTAATATTAGTCATGACCAGGTAATATTAGTCATGACCAAGTAATATTAGTCATGACCAGGTAATATTAGTCATGACCAAGTAATATCAGTCATGACCAGGTAATATTAGTCATGACCAAGTAATATTAGTCATGACCAAGTAATATTAGTCATGACCAGGTAATATTAGTCATGACCAGGTAATATCAGTCATGACCAGGTAATATTAGTCATGACCAGGTCATATCAGTCATGACCAGGTAATATTAGTCATGACCAAGTAATATTAGTCATGACCAGGTCATATCAGTCATGACCAGGTAATATCAGTCATGACCAGGTAATATTAGTCATGACCAAGTAATATTAGTCATGACCAAGTAATATTAGTCATGACCAGGTAATATCAGTCATGACCAAGTAATATTAGTCATGACCAGGTAATATTAGTCATGACCAAGTAATATCAGTCATGACCAGGTAATATTAGTCATGACCAAGTAATATTAGTCATGACCAAGTAATATTAGTCATGACCAGGTAATATTAGTCATGACCAAGTAATATCAGTCATGACCAGGTAATATTAGTCATGACCAGGTAATATCAGTCATGACCAAGTAATATCAGTCATGACCAAGTAATATCAGTCATGACCAGGTAATATTAGTCATGACCAAGTAATATTAGTCATGACCAAGTAATATTAGTCATGACCAAGTAATATTAGTCATGACCAGGTAATATTAGTCATGACCAGGTAATATCAGTCATGACCAGGTAATATTAGTCATGACCAGGTCATATCAGTCATGACCAGGTAATATTAGTCATGACCAAGTAATATTAGTCATGACCAGGTCATATCAGTCATGACCAGGTAATATCAGTCATGACCAGGTAATATTAGTCATGACCAAGTAATATTAGTCATGACCAAGTAATATTAGTCATGACCAGGTAATATCAGTCATGACCAAGTAATATTAGTCATGACCAGGTAATATTAGTCATGACCAAGTAATATCAGTCATGACCAGGTAATATTAGTCATGACCAAGTAATATTAGTCATGACCAAGTAATATTAGTCATGACCAGGTAATATTAGTCATGACCAAGTAATATCAGTCATGACCAGGTAATATTAGTCATGACCAGGTAATATCAGTCATGACCAAGTAATATCAGTCATGACCAAGTAATATCAGTCATGACCAGGTAATATTAGTCATGACCAGGTAATATTAGTCATGACCAGGTAATATTAGTCATGACCAGGTAATATTAGTCATGACCAGGTAATATCAGTCATGACCAGGTAATATTAGTCATGACCAGGTAATATTAGTCATGACCAAGTAATATTAGTCATGACCAGGTAATATCAGTCATGACCAAGTAATATTAGTCATGACCAGGTAATATTAGTCATGACCAAGTAATATCAGTCATGACCAGGTAATATTAGTCATGACCAAGTAATATTAGTCATGACCAAGTAATATTAGTCATGACCAGGTAATATTAGTCATGACCAAGTAATATCAGTCATGACCAGGTAATATTAGTCATGACCAGGTAATATCAGTCATGACCAAGTAATATCAGTCATGACCAAGTAATATCAGTCATGACCAGGTAATATTAGTCATGACCAAGTAATATTAGTCATGACCAAGTAATATTAGTCATGACCAAGTAATATTAGTCATGACCAGGTAATATTAGTCATGACCAGGTAATATCAGTCATGACCAGGTAATATTAGTCATGACCAGGTCATATCAGTCATGACCAGGTAATATTAGTCATGACCAAGTAATATTAGTCATGACCAGGTCATATCAGTCATGACCAGGTAATATCAGTCATGACCAGGTAATATTAGTCATGACCAAGTAATATTAGTCATGACCAAGTAATATTAGTCATGACCAGGTAATATCAGTCATGACCAAGTAATATTAGTCATGACCAGGTAATATTAGTCATGACCAAGTAATATCAGTCATGACCAGGTAATATTAGTCATGACCAAGTAATATTAGTCATGACCAAGTAATATTAGTCATGACCAGGTAATATTAGTCATGACCAAGTAATATCAGTCATGACCAGGTAATATTAGTCATGACCAGGTAATATCAGTCATGACCAAGTAATATCAGTCATGACCAAGTAATATCAGTCATGACCAGGTAATATTAGTCATGACCAAGTAATATTAGTCATGACCAAGTAATATTAGTCATGACCAAGTAATATTAGTCATGACCAGGTAATATTAGTCATGACCAGGTAATATCAGTCATGACCAGGTAATATTAGTCATGACCAGGTAATATTAGTCATGACCAAGTAATATTAGTCATGACCAGGTAATATTAGTCATGACCAAGTAATATCAGTCATGACCAGGTAATATTAGTCATGACCAAGTAATATTAGTCATGACCAAGTAATATCAGTCATGACCAGGTAAAAGAAGCAAAAATGAAACAAGTCTTATTGTCTGTACTGTACTTCTTCTGTTGTCTCCAGTGCAACTCAACCTGAGGAAGGTTTTACTATTTACTATTACTATTACTATTACAGGTAACACTTGGTATTATTTATTATTAACAGTTCTAGTACTTAGACCAAGTAACACTTGGCATTATTTATTATTAACAGTTCTAGTACTTAGACCAGGTAACACTTGGTATTATTTATTACTAACAGTTCTAGTACTTAGACCAGGTAACACTTGGTATTATTTATTATTAACAGTTCTAGTACTTAGACCAGTTAACACTTGGTATTATCTATTATAAACAGTTCTAGTATTTAGACCAGGTAACACTTGGTATTATCTATTATTAACAGTTTTAGTACTTAGACCAGGTAACACTTGGTATTATCTATTATTAACAGTTTTAGTACTTAGACCAGGTAACACTTGGTATTATTTATTACTAACAGTTCTAGTACTTAGACCAGGTAACACTTGGTATTATTTATTATTAACAGTTCTAGTACTTAGACCAGGGAACACTTGGTATTATTTATTATTAACATTTCTAGTACTTAGACCAGGTAACACTTGGTATTATTTATTATTAACAGTTCTAGTATTTAGACCAGGTAACACTTGGTATTATTTATTACTAACAGTTCTAGTACTTAGACCAAGTAACACTTGAAATATATCTTACCTGTCCACAGGTAATATGTGTTAATATTAATGTGGTAATATATGTTACCTGTCCACAGGTAATATGTGTTAATATTAATGTGGTAATATGTGTTACCTGTCCACAGGTAATATGTGTTACCTGTCCACAGGTAATATGTGTTACCTGTCCACAGGTAATATATGTTACCTGTCCACAGGTAATATATGTTACCTGTCCACAGGTAATATGTGTTACCTGTCCACAGGTAATATGTGTTACCTGTCCACAGGTAATATATGTTACCTGTCCACAGGTAATATGTGTTACCTGTCCACAGGTAATATATGTTACCTGTCCACAGGTAATATATGTTACCTGTCCACAGGTAATATGTGTTAATATTAATGTGGTAATATGTGTTACCTGTCCACAGGTAATGTGTGTCTGCTGGCTTGCTTTTTTTGTACTAAATAAAGTCAAAATGGCCCCGTAAACATAAACTTTTCTTTATGACTGGACAACCTGACTTACACTTTTTATTACATTTCAGCTTTTTGGTTTTATTTTGGTTTTATTTTTTACACTTTTACAGTTTGTTGACATGCTGTGGACTTGAAAACAGCAGCCCTGAAGCACACTTTGGACACGTCCGCATGAAATCATTATTGAAGCAACAGAATATGAAGCCAAATATTCCTCACCTCCACTTTCTCCACCACCTGCTTGCCGAAGGAGCACACCTTGGTGGAGGAGGTGATGACCAAGTTGTCTGAGCTCTCGTACTGACTGGACACTCCGTAGAAGAAGCTGCTGTCTTCCTGCACGTTGATGCTCAGGTCCGCCTGACAGGAGAGGAGAGGACAGGTAGATGAAGCATGTACATAAAGACATTGAATGAAGCAAGTACAAACCCTGTTTCCATATGAGTTGGGAAATTGTGTTAGATGTAAATATAAACGGAATACAATGATTTGCAAATCCTTTTCAAGCCATATTCAGTTGAATATGCTACAAAGACAACATATTTGATGTTCAAACTGATAAACATTTTTATTTTTGCAAATAATCATTAACTTTAGAATTTGATGGCAGCAACACGTGACAAAGAAGTTGGGAAAGGTGGCAATAAATACTGATAAAGTTGAGGAATGCTCATCAAACACTTATTTGGAACATCCCACAGGTGAACAGGCAAATTGGGAACAGGTGGGTGCCATGATTGGCTATAAAAGTAGATTCCATGAAATGCTCAGTCATTCACAAACAAGGATGGGGCGAGGGTCACCACTTTGTCAACAAATGCCTGAGCAAATTGTTGAACAGTTTAAGAAAAACCTTTCTCAAGCAGCTATTGCAAGGAATTGAGGGATTTCACCATCTACGCTCCGTAATATCATCAAAGGGTTCAGAGAATCTGGAGAAATCACTGCACGTAAGCAGCTAAGCCCGTGACCTTCCATCCCTCAGGCTGTACTGCATCAACAAGCCACATCAGTGTGTAAAGGATATCACCACATGGGCTCAGGAACACTTCAGAAACCCACTGTCAGAGACTACAGTTGGTCGCTACATCTGTAAGTGCAAGATAAAACTCTCCTATGCAAGGCGAAAACCGTTTATCAACAACACCCAGAAATGCCGCCGGCTTCGCTGGGCCTGAGCTCATCTAAGATGGACTGATACAAAGTGGAAAAGTGTTCTGTGTCTCCTCAGTTCCCAAACCTTCACTGAGTGTTGTTAAAAGGAAAGGCCATGTAACACAGTGGTGAACATGCCCTTTCCCAACTACTTTGGCACGTGTTGCAGCCATGAAATTCTAAGTTAATTATTATTTGCAAAAAAAAAAAAAAAAAAGTTTATGAGTTTGAACATCAAATATGTTGTCTTTGTAGTGCATTCAACTGAATATGGCTCGAAAAGGATTTGCAAATCATTGTATTCCGTTTATATTTACATCTAACACAATTTCCCAACTCATATGGAAACGGGGTTTGTATGTTTAGGTATCAGTTATCATTATGGTTAGATCCCTGTATCAGGTGTCTTCATCTTTAAGTCTCAGTTATCATTATGGTTAGATCCCTGTATCAGACAGCTTGATGCCTATAATGTGATAGTGGATCTGCATGGTGACTGGGCCAGCAGGCCAGTCTAATGGCTCATTGACATGGTCTTCATTCTAATTCCTCTATCAGTCTTCATCCAGGACTGGGACCTCCCCCAAGACTGGGACCTCCCCCAGGCTGCCAGGGAATTCATCCAATGAGGAAGAGCGAGACACAAATGGCAGATGAGATCAGGTGTGCAACAATTCAGCTGCAATCACATTGTCTTGACAAAGTGTGAGGAGGCGTCAGGCCCACAGGGGAACTTGCCGGAAATTCAATCTAGAATGCCTCGGCTTTGATGGTGGGCCATCTGCTTGTCACCGTCGCCATGACAACCCCTACATCAGCACAGCCGAGGGGTCGCGACCTCCCCGGGCTTCTCTTTATGAGGGTGTGATGAGAAACAAGAGCCTCAACACAATGAAGAATGACAACATGAGCACTTCCTGTTGTCTTTAGAGCACTGACAATCACTTCTTGTTGTCTTTAGAGCACTGATAATCACTTCCTGTTGCCTTTAGAGCACTGACAATCACTTCCTGTTGTCTTTAGAGCACTGGCAATCACTTCCTGTTGTCTGTAGAGCACTGTCAATCACTTCCTGTTGTCTTTAGAGCACTGTCAATCACTTCCTGTTGTCTGTAGAGCACTGACAATCACTTCCTGTTGTCTTTAGAGCACTGATAATCACTTCCTGTTGCCTTTAGAGCACTGACAATCACTTCCTGTTGTCTTTAGAGCACTGGCAATCACTTCCTGTTGTCTGTAGAGCACTGTCAATCACTTCCTGTTGTCTTTAGAGCACTGTCAATCACTTCCTGTTGTCTGTAGAGCACTGACAATCACTTCCTGTTGTCTTTAGAGCACTGTCAATCACTTCCTGTTGTCTTTAGAGCACTGTCAATCACTTCCTGTTGTCTTCAGAGCACTGACCATCACTTCCTGTTGTCTTTAGAGCACTGATAATCACTTCCTGTTGTCTTTAGAGCACTGATAATCACTTCCTGTTGTCTTTAGAGCACTGGCAATCACTTCCTGTTGTCTTTAGAGCGCTTTCAATCACTTCCTGTTGTCTCTAGAGCGCTGACAATCACTTCCTGTTGTCTTTAGAGCACTGACAATCACTTCCTGTTGTCTTTAGAGCACTGGCAATCACTTCCTGTTGTCTGTAGAGCACTGACAATCACTTCCTGTTGTCTTTAGAGCACTGACAATCACTGCCTGTTGTCTTTAGAGCACTGACAATCACTTCCTGTTGTCTTCTGAGCACTGGCAATCACTTCCTGTTGTCTTTAGAGCACTGACAATCACTGCCTGTTATCTTTAGAGCACTGATAATCACTTCCTGTTGTCTTTAGAGCACTGATAATCACTTCCTGTTGTCTTTAGAGCACTGGCAATCACTTCCTGTTGTCTTGAGAGCACTGATAATCACTTCCTGTTGTCTTTAGAGCACTGATAATCACTTCCTGTTGTCTTTAGAGCACTGGCAATCACTTCCTGTTGTCTTTAGAGCACTGATAATCACTTCCTGTTATCTTTAGAGCACTGGCAATCACTTCCTGTTGTCTTTAGAGCTCTGTCATTTAAATTAATGCTCTTCTCAATTTGTTTCCAAATTAAAGTCCTGAAATTCTATCTTGGCCCAGAGTGCCAAGATAGAATTTGGCCCACGCGCTGTAGTTTGGACACCCCTGGCTTATGAATATTCATATAAATCTTCAAAAATCATCCCTACACTGTGGAAAGTCACCTGCCTGGAACACTCATCATCAGTTCTTATTGGAATCATCCACTCGGTTTTTGTGGGGCCTTTTAGAACAGATTAGGAACAAAACCCAGGACACTGTTTCCAACAGTGCTATTATTGCTGACTGTGCAGTTTGGTCCTAGCTATTCCAACATTGGTTGTACTGCTAAATAGTTGTTGATGAAACGGAGTTCCTTCTACCACAATGTTTTCAGAAGTAGTGTACAGTTGGCAGGATTGTTTAGGAGAACATCAACTCAAGCAGTGATTTACCTGCCAGGTGTTTCCACTGCTGGCCCAGACTTCCCTCCAAGGAAACACAAACCCGATTAAGCTGTTCCAACCCCAAAAGTAACTACACCACTCCATGGAAAATATTTATATTAAGCCAAGGTTTAAGAGCGACTGATCTTTCTTTGCTGCACACCACAAGTCTCCAGTTCTACAGCGATGATATATCCATGACAGGCTCATCTTGCCCTCAATCAAATGCCAGTGGGAAATATGACCAGCTGCCCTTCCTCGCCAACGCAGCGTCCAAAACGCTGTCACTCACAAATGTCCTTGATCCCCCCCGCGATAAATAATGCGGAAGTCCAGCATGCGAGGGGTTGGGGGGGGCGACACTTTCAACTGGACTTTGCTGCACTTGGTGCTACTGTGAGCTGCACAATCACAACCGTCTTGTATTGCTATTATTCAATTGTTCATACTGCACATACCCTAAATCAACGCTTGTGACAACAGCAAACAACCTGAGCACACTGGGGGTTAAAATCTCAATGATGTTCTTCGTGTCATTTCTAAAATCATTATTTCAACATGCTATTAGCATCAAACACAATACTAAGAACGGATTTTCTTTCCAATCCGAATCCCAGTAAAATTCATACTTTGTGCAAATATACCCAATATGTCTGCTAAAATGTCAAAAAGTTTGAAATAATAACATGTCTCATAGCATAAAGAATATTTCAAACTCTGCAGTATATTGAGGTGGTGGCGTGAACAACAATATAGTCGAGTTAATAACACAGAAAAAACAGGACAAAATCATACAAAGTATTAAAAAAAGAAAATGAGTGAAGTAGTAAAAGCAGTAAAATAAATGTATTATAAAAAGTAATTTACTATTATTATTATTACATGAACATTTTGCTCAAAAAGGTAAAGTTTGTCTTCTTATTGATATACTTTTTAAAATGTTGTAATCAGACCATATTTTGGGTCTATTAGATGGAATCTTTACCTGACATGTTTACGAACATTTTAAAAGTGTATAAAATATATATATATAATAAATGACATGAACATGTTAAGGTGTAAATAGTGAACATGTACTTGAAATAACACTCAACAAAAGCATCCAACATTGACTTTTTCACAAGTTTAGTTACTTTTTCCCCTGCTAATAATAAACATGATCTCCAATTACTCAGGTGTCACAAGTATTGATATTTGGATTTGATAATACAGCATAAATATCTGCTATCGACGTTATCCATATTTTAGTATCCATGTGCACAAAGCTAATAATTCACTCCTGTAACTCTGAAGAGGCATTTTGGATTTAGGAACCTTTAGAAACATGAACTAACACACAATTCTAGTAGTTCAAACATGCGAGTTTACACATTTACAGTTAAAAAGAGATATACTGCGTTTGAAGAGAGTTACACCCATTCCACAAAAACAATGAAGGTCAGTATGTCTCTCCTAAAGCACGATCCCATTCACGCCCGCCACTCGTTAATCTGTTCATTCCTTGTCACCACGGAGACCATTTTGGAAGTCACATGACCAGCAGTCACACTAAGTTGCTAACAGTCACATGACCAGCAGTTATGTTGCTAACAGTCACATGACCACTATGTCGCTAACAGTGGCTCACAAAAGTGAGTCCAGCCATCACATTTCACATCACATTGCTAAGTCAGTATCTTCTCAAAGGGCAACACTATAGAAAGTAAACACAAATCTACATTAGAGTAGTCAGTGTGCAGCTGGTACAGTAGCATAGATTTACTAGCCACTGAAAATGACCCAACTTGAGTTATTGAAAAGTGTCGCTCAGTGTTGGTTTTGGTGTGTGTTCTGTGAGGGCCGCGCTATAAATAAATAGGTACATAAGGAGGGGCGGCTGCAAGAGCACAGGGAGGGACAGCTGCCTGGATCACATTTCCCCCATGATATTCAGACCTGCCACTCTCCCCAAGGCTGCTGTCTCACACACACACACACACACACACACACACACACACACACACACACACACACACACACACACACACACACACACACACACACACACACACACACACACACACACACACACACACACACACACACACACACACACACACACACACACACACACACACACACACACACACACACACACACACGTTCTATTGTGTGTGTGTTTGACCAAGCAGGCAGGTCATCCCCGTGCTGTTGAAATTCTCCTTTAAGTCCTTTTCCTCCAGTGCATAAACTATCACAACACATTAACACTGCAGGGACATTACAGGTGCAACAGGTGCACAGCACATTAACACTGCAGGGACATTACAGGTGCAACAGGTGCACAACACGTTAACACTGCAGGGACATTACAGGTGCAACAGGTGCACAACATGTTAACACTGTGGGGACATTACAGGTGCAACAGGTGCACAACATGCAGAGACATTACAGGTGCAACAGGTGCACAACATGCAGAGACATTACAGGTGCACAACATGCAGAGACATTACAGGTGCACAACATGCAGAGACATTACAGGTGCACAACATGCAGAGACATTACAGGTGCACAACATGCAGAGACATTACAGGTGCACAACATGCAGAAACATTACAGGTGCACAACATGCAGAGACATTACAGGTGCAACATGAAGGTGCACTGCTTCACCTGTGTGACCTTGGGAGCGCCACACGCTCTCATCAATTCAATCCAACATTTTGTCCACCAGAGGCAGCATTTTGTGCAAAGGTGACTCACCCAGAACTTGACCAGGAAGAAGGTGTTGTGCGGGCCCTTGTCAAAGAGCTCCTTCAGGCCTCCTTTCTTCTCGGGGAACTTGTCGTAGATCTGCCTGACGTCCACGGACTCCAGGTAGGGGTCGCTGTAGCTGGGGTTGGACTGGCCGATGTGCACAAAAAGATGCTTGTTGAACTGGAGAGAGCACAGAAAAGTGCAGGCATGAGACTTCAACTTCATGACCAGTAAGTCTGGGTGCTGCAGGTCCAGCCAGGTGGTGGGACAAGGGGGAGGTGGGGGGTTAACAAATAAGTCTAGGTGCTGCAGGTCCAGCCAGGTGGTGGGACAAGGGGGAGGTGGGGGGTTAACAAATAAGTCTAGGTGCTGCAGGTCCAGCCAGGTGGGGGGACAAGGGGGAGGGGTTAAGCTCCTGGGTTTTCAGCAGTTGAACATGCAAATATTAGCAAACAAAAACACCATTTAAAGATGTTTTAGTGTTTAAAGAATTGAAAACCATTATTTTAGACAGGCAATAGCAGACCTGGGCCAATGAAGGACCCTTAAGCTTTTCCATCTGACATGCTGGACATTCCCAAATCATTGTTGTAGATGTTTAAGATGTAAAGTGTAGCTGCCATTATGATGCATCTTTTAGCTTTTATAATGACCGGAAGTCTTCAACTATACTAAGTAGAGATGTCGATAAATGCTTTAAAATGTAATATCAGAAATTTTCGGTATCGTTTTGTTGTTGTTTTTTTAATTAAATCAACATAAAAAACACAAGATACACTTACAATTAGTGCACCAAGCCAAAAAAAAACCCTCCCCCATTTACACTCATTCACACAAAAGGGTTGTTTCTTTCTGTTATTAACATTCTGCTTCCTACATTATATATCAATATATATATCAATACAGTCTGCAAGGGATACAGTCCGTAAGCACACATGATTGTGCGTGCTGCTGGTCCACTAATAGTACTAACCTTTAACACTTCATTTTACTCATTTTCATTCATTACTAGTTTCTATGTAACTGTTTTTATATTGTTTTACTTTGTTTTTTATTCAAGAAAATGTTTTTAATTTATTTTATTTTTATTTTTTAAAAAGGACCTTATCTTCACCATACCTGGTTGTCCAAATTAGTTAATTCCACGACTGTATACATCTGTATCGGTTGATATCGGTATCGGTTGATATCGGTATCGGTAATTAAGAGTTGGACAATATCAGAATCGGATATCGGCAAAAAAGCCATTATCGGACATCCCTAATATTAAGTATTTCAATGCTTGGAATCTGCGCTTTTGCATGATATGCTAGTTACTAGGGCTGTGAATCTTTGGGTGTCCCACGATTCGATTCAATATTGATTCTTGGGGTCATGATTCGATTCAAAATTGATTTTTTTTTCAATTCAACACGATTCTCGATTCAAAAAGGATATTTTCCCGATTGAAAAGGATTGTCTATTCATGGAATACATAGATTTCAGCAGGATCTACCCCAGTCTGCTGACATGCAAGCAGAGTAAAAAGCTTTTATAATTGTAAAGGACAATGTTTTATCAACTGATTGCAATAAGGTACATTTGTTTGAACTATTAAATGAAGCAAAAATATGACTTATTTTATCTTTGTGAAAATATTGGACACAGTGTGTTGTCAAGCTTATGAGATGCGATGCAAGTGTAAGCCACTATGACACTATTGTTCTTTTTTTATAAATGTCTAATGATAATGTCAATGAGGGATTTTTAATCACTGCTATGTTGAAATTGTAACTAATATTGATACTGTTGTTGATAATATTCATTTTTGTTTCAGTACTTTTGGTTTGTTCTGTGTGGTGTTTGTGTCTCCTCTCAATTGCTCTGTTTATTGCACTTCTGAGTGTTGCTGGCTCGGCTTTGCTTTTGGAATTGGATTGCATTGTTATGGTATTGCTGTGTATTGTTTTGTTGGATTGATTCATTTGAAAAAAATAAAAATTAATAAAAAAAATTTTAAAAATCGATTTTTTAAAAATGACAATCGATTCTGAATCGCACAACGTCAGAATCGCGATTCGAATTCAAATCGATTTTTTTCCACACCCCTACTAGTTACTATGGTCATGTAATTAGTTACTATGGTCATGTAATTAGTTACTATGGTCATGTAATTAGTTACTGTGGTCATCTAATTAGTTACTGTGGTCATCTAATTAGTTACTATGGTCATGTAATTAGTTACTATGGTCATGTAATTAGTTACTATGGTCATGTAATTAGTTACTATGGTCATGTAATTAGTTACTCTGGTCATGTAAGTCACAGCAGCTCAGACGAGGCACCAAACAAAACCTAAAATCAGATATACTGACCCCCCCCCGACACATTTTTTTCTCTAAATTTGGCCCCCTGAGTCAAAATAATTCTATAGTGTAGCAAACATGTCTGCCACAATCATGTGCGTATTCCACCTCTTCCACTTTTTATTTGTGCTCACATGGTAAACAAGTCAAATAAATGTTTTATCATACATTTGTCCAAATGTGGCCCACATTGTGGCTTTCCTGGACGTGGTCTACCTCACTACAAGAAACTTCTAAGGAAGACAATCCCTCTGCCATCTTCCACTAGTTGTTTTAATACATCAATCTTCTCTTCTCCGACTCTCCTCATCATTTGGGATGTCTCTTGTGATGTCACTTCCTGGTTCCATGATATCTTGCCTCTGATTGGCCTGTCCCTAACGTTTTGCCCCAATCTTAACCAATGGTGACTCATCATAGTAAACAACCAACCAATCATGGATGTTCTAAAACTTATAGATGTTTCCCGTGTATTTTGTGCCCTGACCGTGGAGTTGCTTCACTGCGTAGCTTCAGTTTCTAACTTCATCATTTTTAATGGAAAACCATACTTTTTACCACGGGATGATCAAAAACCCTACTCACTGTGGGAAAACCGTAGTTGTTGGCAGGTATGGCAAAAAAAACGGTCCAAGATTTTAACACACATTGTAGGTCGGAAAAAATAAAGAAAAACGGAAAATATTTTTTTATATTTTCACAGAGGTAAAAAAGAGGGATTTCTGACTATAGACGTAAAAAACCCATGTGTCATGTACTGTAAGTACAGCTGAGTGGTCTACAGACATAAACACTGTGCAGCATATTGTCAAGATAGTAGTGACCATAGACATGTTATAAGTAGACGCAGCATTGACTGCTGTGACGCGAGAAATTGGGCCGCCATCTTGAAGTGGTGATAAGGAGCCGGCGAGCAGCCTAAACTGACAGTTGACAGGTAGAAAACAAAGATGCTAAACTGACAGTTGACAGCTAGAAAACAAAGATGCTAAACTGACAGTTGACAGGTAGAAAACAAAGATGCTAAACTGACAGTTGACAGGTAGAAAACAAAGATGCTGAACTGACAGTTGACAGCTAGAAAACAAAGATGCTAAACTGACAGTTGACAGGTAGAAAACAAAGATGCTAAACTGACAGTTGACAGGTAGAAAACAAAGATGCTGAACTGACAGTTGACAGCTAGAAAACAAAGATGCTAAACTGACAGTTGACAGGTAGAAAACAAAGATGCTAAACTGACAGTTGACAGGTAGAAAACAAAGATGCTAAACTGACAGTTGACAGGTAGAAAACAAAGATGCTAAACTGACAGTTGACAGGTAGAAAACAAAGATGCTAAACTGACAGTTGACAGGTAGAAAACAAAGATGCTAAACTGACAGTTGACAGCTAGAAAACAAAGATGCTAAACTGACAGTTGACAGGTAGAAAACAAAGATGCTAAACTGACAGTTGACAGGTAGAAAACAAAGATGCTAAACTGACAGTTGACAGGTAGAAAACAAAGATGCTAAACTGACAGTTGACAGGTAGAAAACAAAGATGCTAAACTGACAGTTGACAGGTAGAAAACAAAGATTCTAAACTGACAGTTGACAGGTAGAAAACAAAGATGCTAAACTGACAGTTGACAGCTAGAAAACAAAGATGCTAAACTGACAGTTGACAGCTAGAAAACAAAGATGCTAAACTGACAGTTGACAGCTAGAAAACAAAGATGCTAAACTGACAGTTGACAGCTAGAAAACAAAGATGGTGTTCAGCGTTTTCCTGCTCAAATGAGCGGACTGTTGAAAATAGGAATCGGGGGATTACTTTTCACAAGTAAGATTTAACATTAACGTACTATTGGTTGTATTTTGTGAAAAGAATATTAGCACAGAGTTGAGAAGGAGCAAAGATCTTCAATAGTACTGAAATCCTCGCCGCTAGCAAACAAGAGTATGACCATAATAGAATTGCTTGTCAATGAAATTAATGACATTTAAAAATGTCATACTTGAATAACATAAAGTTGAAATAAATGATGAAGATAAAGATTGTAAAAGCCAACAGGGGTAACAGTTATGTTTATGTTGAAGTATTTGGCAGAAGCTTTTATCCAAAGCCACATACATCAAACATACATATAATACAATCAGTGCAAATATGATCATTTAAGGGAAGAATGTAATAGAAAATATCAATACAAAGTGTCAAGACAGAATAAACTCTCAACAGAGATACAGTCTATAAGATATATAGATATCTAATGTATTCATACATTGTTTATGTAGCATGTATATATAACCTCATCATATTGTTTCTTCAACTTCAAAATAGCTGACCCTTCTCTGGGATTATATTCCCAGTTTTGATCTGGTCACTTACAGCATATAACAATATTCTATTACTGTTAAGCAAACTATGAATAATAAAACATGTGTCCTTTATCATAGCTACAAGTATGACAAAAAAGTGTGTGAAAATCAGTGGTATTCAGTGAGGTAAGATGAATTAAATGCGCTGACAGTTCATTGCTCCTGCCAAATGAATTGCACTGATCACCACTCCAAGATGGCGGCCCGCGTCTCGTCAGCGCCAGCAGGCAGTAGCACTCCATGCTGCGTACCCTTACAACATGTCTATGTTATTTGGTACCAAATAAGTGCATGATTGATTTTGTATTGTGTTTTGTAAATAATGCAAAGGTCTCATTCTTATCTTTGCTGGTTCAGCCAATAACTGTTAATGGTGCTGATAAAAACTACAGTGGTCTCTCGCCACATGCCGCTTCACCACCTGGCAGATTTGTTATTTAGTGAAGCATAGTCTACATCAGGGGTCACCAACCTTTTTGAAACCAAGAGCTACTTCTTGGGTACTGATTAATGCGAAGGGCTACCAGTTTGATACACACTTATATAATTTGCCAGAAATAGCCAATTTGCTCAATTTACCTTTAACTCTATGTTATTATTAATAATTAATGATATTTACACTTAATTGAACGGTTTAAAAGAGGAGAAAACACGAAAAAAATTACAATTACATTTTGAAACAGTTTATCTTCAATTTCGACTCTTTAAAATTCAAAATTCAACCGAAAAAAAGAAGAGAAAAACTTAAAAAAAGAATTTATGGAACATCATTAGTAATTTTTCCTGATTAAGATTAAATTTAGAATTTTGATGACATGTTTTAAATAGGTTAAAATCCAATCTACATTTTGTTAGAATATATAACAAATTGGACCAAGCTATATTTTTAACAAAGACAAATCATTATTTCTTCTAGATTTTCCAGAACAAAAATTTTAAAAGAAATTCAAAAGACTTTGAAATAAGATTTAAATTTGATTCTACAGATTTTCTAGATTTGCCAGAATAATTTTTTTGAATTTTAATCATAATAAGTTTGAAGAAATATTTCACAAATATTCTTCGTTGAAAAAAACAGAAGCTAAAATGAAGAATTAAATTAAAATGTATTTATTATTCTTTACAATAAAAAAAATACATTTACTTGAACATTGATTTAAATTGTCAGGAAAGAAGAGGAAGGAATTTAAAAGGTAAAAAGGTATATGTGTTTAAAAATCCTAAAATCATTTTTAAGGTTGTATTTTTTCTCTAAAATTGTCTTTCTGAAAGTTATAAGAAGCAAAGTAAAAAAAATAATGAATTTATTTAAACAAGTGAAGATCACGTCTTTAAAATATTTTCTTGGATTTTCAAATTCTATTTGAGTTTTGTCTCTCTTAGAATTAAAAATGTCGGGCAAAGCTAGACCAGCTTGCTAGTAAATAAATACAATTTAAAAAATTGAGGCAGCTCACTGGTAAGTGCTGCTATTTGAGCTATTTTTAGAACAGGCCGGCGGGCTACTCATCTGGTCCTTACGGGCTACCTGGTCCCCGCGGGCACCACGTTGGTGACCCCTGGTCTACATGTTTGGCCTCATGAAGCATGAAAGCACAGCTGCTAGTAGAGCAGTATTGGTCACTACATCATGACACCAAGTCCATCACTGATTGGCTCAGGCAACATTAGCATGTTGTAGTCAATGAGGCGACTAAAGAGTGCCTGACAACCATCATGTATTTACAAAGTCTTCAACACTTTGTATGCTCGAGCCAGGAAATCAATATTACATTTATAAATAATGTGGAAATGTGTTTTTATGTCTGGAACAAAATAACAGCCATAAACGAGGGACCAGCGTCCTCTGCAGTGGACGTTTGGTTTTGGTCTGTTTCTTTACAAAAGTGCGGGGAAAAAACAGCTTATTATTTTTAGTGTTATGTGGCAGACAAATGTTCACTGCAGAGGACATAAGGATATACACACAGTGCACTACAAAAGAGTACACACTAAACTTGGATATGCTTCAAAGTAGTCAGTGTACAGCTTGACTAGAACTTTACTGAGTGAAAAGAAGTGAACACAGTTGTTGTTGTTTTCTAACTAGGTGGCAAGATAAGTGGATTATTTTGTCCGGGGCTCAATGAGTAGCCAAGTATGTCTCCTCCAACTAAGCACCTATGAAGGAAGGAAGGAAGGAAGGACACAAGGTGTCCACAAGCTCCTGCAGTAATGCCATCATGGAGAAGTGGAAGAGGATTCCAGTAATAACGAGTTGGTCTCTGGTGGATTACACAACACTAAATATTCAAAGTTGAAACATGACAATAATGGCTGACACAGCATGTTTCCTTAAATGAACCACGGCTCCCCAAATGTGGGCAGCACTCAAGGAACCCCAGACTATGATGCTAGCGCCACCCCCACGCTGGACTAAAGGCAAGACAATAACTAGTCAGCGTTAGTTACACTAGAGGTACAGTAACTACCATGGAGGACACCCAGGTCATGTGTTAGTTACACTAGAGGTACAGTAACTACCATGGAGGACACCCAGGTCATGTGTTAGTTACACTAGAGGTACAGTAACTACCATGGAGGACACCCAGGTCATGTGTTAGTTACACTAGAGGTACAGTAACTACCATGGAGGACGCCCAGGTCATGTGTTAGTTACACTAGAGGTACAGTAACTACCATGGAGGGCACCCAGGTCATGTGTTAGTTACACTAGAGGTACAGTAACTACCATGGAGGACGCCCAGGTCATGTGTTAGTTACACTAGAGGTACAGTAACTACCATGGAGGACGCCCAGGTCATGTGTTAGTTACACTAGAGGTACAGTAACTACCATGGAGGACGCCCAGGTCATGTGTTAGTTACACTAGAGGTACAGTAACTACCATGGAGGACACCCAGGTCATGTGTTAGTTACACTAGAGGTACAGTAACTACCATGGAGGACACCCAGGTCATGTGTTAGTTACACTAGAGGTACAGTAACTACCATGGAGGACGCCCAGGTCATGTGTTAGTTACACTAGAGGTACAGTAACTACCATGGAGGACACCCAGGTCATGTGTTAGTTACACTAGAGGTACAGTAACTACCATGGAGGACACCCAGGTCATGTGTTAGTTACACTAGAGGTACAGTAACTACCATGGAGGACGCCCAGGTCATGTGTTAGTTACACTAGAGGTACAGTAACTACCATGGAGGACGCCCAGGTCATGTGTTAGTTACACTAGAGGTACAGTAACTACCAAGGAGGACGCCCGGGTCATGTGTTAGTTACACTAGAGGTACAGTAACTACCATGGAGGACGCCCAGGTCATGTGTTAGTTACACTAGAGGTACAGTAACTACCATGGAGGACACCCAGGTCATGTGTTAGTTACACTAGAGGTACAGTAACTACCATGGAGGACACCCGGGTCATGTGTTAGTTACACTAGAGGTACAGTAACTACCATGGAGGACGCCCAGGTCATGTGTTAGTTACACTAGAGGTACAGTAACTACCATGGAGGACACCCGGGTCATGTGTTAGTTACACTAGAGGTACAGTAACTACCATGGAGGACGCCCGGGTCATGTGTTAGTTACACTAGAGGTACAGTAACTACCATGGAGGACGCCCGGGTCATGTGTTAGTTACACTAGAGGTACAGTAACTACCATGGAGGACACCCAGGTCATGTGTTAGTTACACTAGACGTACAGTAACTACCATGGAGGACACCCGGGTCATGTGTTAGTTACACTAGAGGTACAGTAACTACCATGGAGGACGCCCGGGTCATGTGTTAGTTACACTAGAGGTACAGTAACTACCATGGAGGACACCCAGGTCATGTGTTAGTTACACTAGACGTACAGTAACTACCATGGAGGACACCCGGGTCATGTGTTAGTTACACTAGAGGTACAGTAACTACCATGGAGGGCACCCAGGTCATGTGTTAGTTACACTAGAGGTACAGTAACTACCATGGAGGACGCCCAGGTCATGTGTTAGTTACACTAGAGGTACAGTAACTACCATGGAGGGCACCCAGGTCATGTGTTAGTTACACTAGAGGTACAGTAACTACCATGGAGGACGCCCAGGTCATGTGTTAGTTACACTAGAGGTACAGTAACTACCATGGAGGACGCCCAGGTCATGTGTTAGTTACACTAGAGGTACAGTAACTACCATGGAGGGCACCCAGGTCATGTGTTAGTTACACTAGAGGTACAGTAACTACCATGGAGGACGCCCAGGTCATGTGTTAGTTACACTAGAGGTACAGTAACTACCATGGAGGACGCCCAGGTCATGTGTTAGTTACACTAGAGGTACAGTAACTACACCCAGGTCATGTCCTCGGGAAGATGAGAAGATGATGTGACTGACTGACTGCAAATTATCACTTTTATGCAGAAATGTGTTGTAAAAATCTGTGTTTCTGACAAACGCGTTTGGGGCAAGGCTGCTCTGAAAACAAGCCCCGCCCACTCTGCTTTGTTCCTGGTCTGAGCTGCTGTGACCACATGACCATAATAACAAAAGTGCAGATTTCAACCATTGAAATACTTTCTATAGTTCAAGAGTTAAAAACAGCACTGCACATCATAATGGCAAATACACTTTTGATGTTTAAAGGTCTAAAATAATAATGTGGAATGTCCGGCGGGCCGGATTGAAAATCCTAATGTGCCGCATGTGGCCCGCGGGCCCTATTTTGCCCAGGTCTGGTATACAAGTTTCATTACGGTAGTACTGCTACTTTAGGGGATATACTGTCAAAAGGATGTGTGGTCTTACTTACAGTACGTGCTCTTTAATGATACTGCGACACACATGTGGTGGACTTTGGACTGGGTTTACTTACCGTCTCTGGGTCTTGGGGTTGCTCCAAGAAGGCGGAGAACTCCAGCATTCGCAGCTTGGAGCTGGCGATACATCGACCCTGCCAAGGGGGGGCCCCGGGGGACATGGACAGACCTGCAGTGCTTTCGTAACCTGAAGTGAAGGACGTGCAAGTTTGAGTGGCGAACATGAAAAGATGGTGGACTGACGTGTGATATGACTTTGCCAGCAAGAGAGGAGCCCACCTGTTATGGGGGTGGGGCCGTAAGTCTGCTGGGAGAAGGGCTTAATGCTGGGGAGAGGAGAGGAGAGGAGAGGCATGTTAGGCACCATCCCTGCCTTGTGACCCATCTAATTGGAGCGCCTGACCTCTAAGAGTGTTACGGCCGCATGCCTGACGTTTGACAGCTGACTTATCAACTTATCATTTACACACATGCACTTTCATTTGTCTCGCACATTTCTTAGACACTTTTCAAATGCACTTGAGCTTTGCTTTTAGCTGAGAAGACAACGATCACATGGCGTCACAAATGAGAAATGTCCACTCACTCCTCATGGCCTCCTGGCTGGCCTGGAAGGGCCCCGTGCCAAAACTGCAACACAGAGGGAAGCCATAATGACATGACACTTGTTATTATTTCTTCAAGTACTCAATGACTTCAAATGGCAACATTTACATTTACAAATAGGGACATTTTCCAGAAAATAAGGGCATTTGTCATCTTTCCACCTCAATGCATGACTGCCTGGCTTTAGTGGCGACAGCAGGGATATTCAGCCACATCATGAAGAGGGCCACAGTTTCAAGGGGCCGCAGTTTCAAGGGATGTTTGGTCACAAAGTGCCTCCGCAGTTTATATTTCTTTGAGAGTTTGTTTACTTCATTGCAGAGTAAACACATGGACTTTCACACTGCACTGTCAGTACATTCATTATTCTGCCCTCACTGATCCTTTCCAGCGTGTGCAGCTAGTTAACAGTATGAAGAACCATAATTGATGTTCCTTCTTTTGAATTATTTTCCTTTTTACACTTCTTCCTTCATTTAGGTTTGTAAGGCTAAAAATATAAAGATACATGTATAACGTGTTTACACACGCAGAAATGACACAACATTCACACACCAAACATTGTATGGGACTCATCACTATTAGCATTGTCGTCCTCTACTGGTCAAATGTAGTACTACATGTATTCAACGAGGTTGATCGGCAGTTACTCTCAGACAAAATACATCACAAAGTCAGCAATTTCAATACAAAAAGTAAATATATTTTTGCACAAATGATATCTACTAAGAAATGTTGGACTAAGTTTGGTGATGAAGTTTACACGCTGGGATGTCTAGCGTTGTTGCTGCTAGTCTGGATCAATGTGTCCGTCACTTAAAAGGTCCGACAGGAAACAATGACTGGAACACTTACTTGAGGATAGAACATTCATACTTTGTTGTCCAGTCCTTCTTAATAGTCTTATTTTTGCAATTTAGATTTTTTTTCCAGGTTTGAATGAGTCGTCTCCTTCTACTCACCCACTGCTGCTTCACTGTTGCCCCCTGCAGGGTGGCGGGAGTACTGCATGCATAATCAACCCTAGTTTCAATGCTTTCATTGGAGAGGTGTTTTTTTTTTATGAAAGTAATAAATAAAGTAATAAATATAATTCAGTAAACTATTAAAACGGGAGGGCGCCTGGAAAGAAGGGTGAAATGCGGGGTAAAAACAGGTATGCAACTTTGTACAAAGTATTAGTGTATGTTTAAAAGCCTACTGAAATGAGATTTTTTTATTTAAACGGGGATAGCAGATCCATTCTATGTGTCATACTTGATCATTTCGCGATGTTGCCATATTTTTGCTGAAAGGATTTAGTAGAGAACATCGACGATAAAGTTTGCAACTTTTGGTCGCTGATAAAAAAAGCCTTGACTGTACCGGAAGTAGCGTGACGTCACAGGTTGAAAGGCTCCTCACATTTCCCCATTGTTTACACCAGCAGTGAGAGAGATTCGGATGGAGAAAGCGACGATTACCCCATTCATTTGAGCGAGGATGAAAGATTTGTGGATGAGGAAAGTGAGAGTGAAGGACTAGAGTGCAGTGCAGGACGCCAGGGTGTATCTTTTTTCGCTCTGACCGTAACTTAGGTACAAGCTGGCTCATTGGATTCCACACTTTCTCCTTTTTCTATTGTGGATCACGGATTTGTATTTTAAACCACCTCGGATACTATATCCTCTTGAAAATGAGAGTCGAGAACGCGAAATGGACATTCACAGTGACTTTTATCTCCACGACAATACATCATACTTGCCAACCCTCCCGTTTTTAGCGGGAGAATCCCGTTATTCAGCACCTCTGATTTTCTCCTGCCAAAATCTCGGTATTCAGCCGGAGCTGGAGGCCACGCCCCCCCAATGCGGACCCGAGACTGAGTGGGGACAGACTATTCTCACGTCCGCTTTCCCACAATATAAATACGCTTGCAAGTTCCAAAACGAATGGAAACAAGAATTTCAGTTCATCCAGGACAGTTCGAAGGGGAAGGTGTATGTTGCCTGTAAATATGTAGAACAGACTTCTCCATTGAACACGGTGGCCGAAATGATTTCTCAGTCATGAACAGAGAAGTTAAACAGGACAATACAGCCATCTAATGGATAGATAATTCAAGTATTTCTTTTATGTAAATAAAATAAATATATATATAGCTAGAATTCACTGAAAGTCAAGTATTTCATATATATATATATATATATATATATATATATATATATATATATATATATATATATGAAATATATATGAAATACTCGAGTTGGTGAATTCTAGCGGTAAATAACCACGCCCCCAACCACGCCCCCCGCAAACACCTCCTGCATTGGTTTCATGTATCTAATGTGGTGTGACGGTCTGATGAGGTGCATGGGACAAGCAATGTAACAGTTGGATGAGGTGCATGGGACAAGCAATGTAACAGTTGGATGAGGTGCATGGGACAAGCAATGTAACAGTCGGATGAGGTGCATGGGACAAGCAATGTAACAGTTGGATGAGGTGCATGGGACAAGCAATGTAACAGTCGGATGAGGTGCATGGGACAAGCAATGTAACAGTCGGATGAGGTGCATGGGACAAGCAATGTAACAGTCGGATGAGGTGCATGGGACAAGCAATGTAACAGTCGGATGAGGTGCATGGGACAAGCAATGTAACAGTCGGATGAGGTGCATGGAACAAGCAATGTAACAGTCGGATGAGGTGCATGGGACAAGCAATGTAACAGTTGGATGAGGTGCATGGGAAGGGACTAAGAGCGTCCTGATCATCAGCTCAGTGACTCACCCCACCAGCTGTGGGGTACGCCGGCCTGGAGAGGCCCTGGAGTGCCATCTTGTTCTGGAAGGCGGTGGGTGAGATGATCTGGGCTGAGGACATGGTGGCCATGCTATGCAGGGCCTTGTCTTTGGCCACCTGGTCCTAGAGAGGGAGGGACAGACACAGACACAGGACTCATCTTCTAAGTCCCACTTGGCCCGTAATCCAAGCGGAGCCCTAAAAAGGGGATCCCGCGGCACAGGTGAAGACAAGGTGATATTACAGACAAGACTTTGCTTTATTGCTTTGGCGAGGCGATGACAAGCCGCTTCTGTTGGAGGACGCGTCAGGTCGCAGGGTGATGTAATCATTACCAGCAAAGCACTAACGCCACCCAAAAGTTGAAAACGGCAGCTGCTTTCTGGTAAGGTGATCCACCTGCTGTGTCTCAATCCACTGTGGAGTCCCAAGCACACTGGACTATTCTACGCCACAAGGGCATGGCTGAAATAGGAGCACATGTGGTCTGGATCTGGGTTACCGCAGAGAAGTATTTAAAAAGCCTCGTCACAAACACTAAACCTGTGACCAGCGGGGCGCTGCCAGCTGAAGACTAATGGCTCGCAGCCACGGCGAGGGCGAGGACCACGGCTGCCACTAGCAGCGTGCGAGGGGAGAAATGCAAACTGAGAAAGTGCTGGAAGGACTGGGATGTGTGAGCGCTCACACTTTCCATGTCATGCCTGCAGGGGTTCATTTGTTCCCTGACAAAGGTGTTTATGGTTCTCATAACGCCATAAAAGCCTGGAGGCCCTCTGAAGCATCACCTTTAAAACATCAATTACAGGACGCAATTAAATCCACCATCTTTCTTGAAGCACGAGGCAAACCATCTGCCACTTGCTGTTTAACAAATCGGCCTCATTTGCTTTGGAAAGAAATAAAAAAAGGTTGACTCACGTAGCGTACCTTCAGCTTCACCTGGATCTCCCTGGCCTTCCGCCGAGCCAGCACCTGAATATGACTGGACACCTGGGAGAAAAACACAAACCTCGTTATAATAGCAATATTCTCTTAGAGCAGTGTTTTTCAAGCACTGTGCCGCGGCACACTTGTGTGCCGTGAGATACAGCCTGGTGTGCCGTGGAAGATTATCTAATTTCACCTATTTGGGTTATAAATATTTTTTGCAAACCAGTAATTATAGTCTGCAAATGATGTGTTGTTGTTGAGTGTCGGGGCTGTCTAGAGCTCGGCAGAGTAACCGTGTAATACTCTTCCATATCAGTAGGTGGCAGCCGGTAGCTAATTGCTTTGTAGATGTGGGAAACAGTGGGGTGCAGGTAAAAAATGTGTCTAATGCTTAAACCAAATATAAACAAAAGGTGAGTGCCCCTAAGAAAAGGCATTGAAGCTTAGGAAAGGCTATGCAGAACAAAACTAAAACTGAACTGGCTACAAAGTAAACAAAAACAGAATGCTGGACGACAGCAAAGACTTACTGTGGAGCAAAGACGGCGTCCACAATGTACATCCGAACATGACATGACATTCAATGTCCCCACAAAGAAGGATAAAAACAACTGAAATATTCTCGATTGCTAAAACTAAGTAGATGCGAGAAATATCGCTCAAAGGAAGACATGAAACTGCTACAGGAAAATACCAAAAAAAAAGAGAAAAAGCCACCAAAATAGGAGCGCAAGACAAGAAGTAAAACACTAACTCAGGAAAACAGCAAAAAACTCAAAATAAGTCATGGCGTGATGTGACAGGTGGTGACAGTACACCTACTTTGAGACAAGAACTAAATTGATGCATGGTTTGGTTATGGTTTAAATTAATATCCAACAATTGCGACAACGTCTTTTTACTGTCAACTGAGTTTCGTTTTTTTTAATGATTTCTGCTGGTGGTGTGCCTCCGGATTTTTTCACAGCAAAAAATGTGCCTTGGCTCAAAAAAGGTTGAAAAACACTGTCTTAGAGAACATGTGTCCTCTGCAGTGGACATGTGTGCTCTAAATTGCGTGACGGCTACATTTGATATCATTCTGCGGAACTGAGTGCCCGAACAAAGAATCCCACACATGAGGGACACCTTCTCTCGGCTTTTTTTTTATTATTATTGAGTACGACTGGAAAAGAATCCACCACCAGGCCAGAGAAAGTTGCAGCACTTTGATAAACAAGAGGAGAAACACTAGGGAATTCAAGAAAGAACTCCTATATATAGCACCAGATGAAATCTGTTCTAGTTTGTTCCATTTAATGTTGAAGAATTTCAATGTTTTACTATCTATAGTGGTAGTGTCCAGTGTTCTCCTGCAATGTTTTACTATCTATAGTGGTAGTGTCCAGTGTTCTCCTGCAATGTTTTACTATCTATAGTGGTAGTGTCCAGTGTTCTCCTGCAATGTTTTACTATCTATAGTGGTAGTGTCCAGTGTTCTCCTGCAATGTTTTACTATCTATAGTGGTAGTGTCCAGTGTTCTCCTGCAATGTTTTACTATCTATAGTGGTAGTGTCCAGTGTTCTCCTGCAATGTTTGACTATCTATAGTGGTAGTGTCCAGTGTTCTCCTGCAATGTTTTACTATCTATAGTGGTAGTGTCCAGTGTTCTCCTGCAATGTTTGACTATCTATAGTAGTAGTGTCCAGTGTTCTCCTGCAATGTTTTACTATCTATAGTGGTAGTGTCCAGTGTTCTCCTGCAATGTTTTACTATCTATAGTGGTAGTGTCCAGTGTTCTCCTGCAATGTTTGACTATCTATAGTGGTAGTGTCCAGTGTTCTCCTGCAATGTTTTACTATCTATAGTGGTAGTGTCCAGTGTTCTCCTGCAATGTTTTACTATCTATAGCGGTAGTGTCCAGTGTTCTCCTGCAATGTTTTACTATCTATAGTGGTAGTGTCCAGTGTTCTCCTGCAATGTTTTACTATGTATAGTGGTAGTGTCCAGTGTTTTTCCTGCAATGTTTTACTATGTATAGTGGTAGTGTCCAGTGTTCTCCTGCAATGTTTTACCATCTATAGTGGTAGTGTCCAGTGTTCTCCTGCAATGTTTTACCATCTATAGTGGTAGTGTCCAGTGTTCTCCTGCAATGTTTTACCATCTATAGTGGTAGTGTCCAGTGTTCTCCTGCAATGTTTTACCATCTATAGTGGTAGTGTCCAGTGTTCTCCTGCAATGTTTTACCATCTATAGTGGTAGTGTCCAGTGTTCTCCTGCAATGTTTTACCATCTATAGTGGTAGTGTCCAGTGTTCTCCTGCAATGTTTTACTATCTATAGTGGTAGTGTCCAGTGTTCTCCTGCAATGTTTGACTATCTATAGTAGTAGTGTCCAGTGTTCTCCTGCAATGTTTTACCATCTATAGTGGTAGTGTCCAGTGTTCTCCTGCAATGTTTTACCATCTATAGTGGTAGTGTCCAGTGTTCTCCTGCAATGTTTTACTATCTATAGTGGTAGTGTCCAGTGTTCTCCTGCAATGTTTTACTATCTATAGTGGTAGTGTCCAGTGTTCTCCTGCAATGTTTTACTATCTATAGTGGTAGTGTCCAGTGTTCTCCTGCAATGTTTTACTATCTATAGTGGTAGTGTCCAGTGTTCTCCTGCAATGTTTTACTATCTATAGTGATAGTGTCCAGTGTTCTCCTGCAATGTTTTACTATCTATAGTGGTAGTGTCCAGTGTTCTCCTGCAATGTTTTACTATCTATAGTGGTAGTGTCCAGTATTCTCCTGCAATTTTTGACTATCTATAGTGGTAGTGTCCAGTGTTCTCCTGCAATGTTTGACTATCTATAGTGGTAGTGTCCAGTGTTTTTCCTGCAATGTTTTACTATCTATAGTGGTAGTGTCCAGTGTTCTCCTGCAATGTTTTACTATGTATAGTGGTAGTGTCCAGTGTTCTCCTGCAATGTTTGACTATCTATAGTGGTAGTGTCCAGTGTTCTCCTGCTATGTTTTACTATCTATAGTGGTAGTGTCCAGTGTTCTCCTGCAATGTTTGACTATCCATAGTGGTAGTGTCCAGTGTTCTCCTGCAATGTTTTACTATCTATAGTGGTAGTGTCCAGTGTTCTCCTGCAATGTTTGACTATCTATAGTGGTAGTGTTCAGTGTTCTCCTGCAATGTTTGACTATCTATAGTGGTAGTGTCCAGTGTTCTCCTGCAATGTTTGACTATCTATAGTGGTAGTGTCCAGTGTTCTCCTGCAATGTTTTACTATCTATAGTGGTAGTGTCCAGTGTTCTCCTGCAATGTTTTACTATGTATAGTGGTAGTGTCCAGTGTTCTCCTGCAATGTTTTACTATCTATAGTGGTAGTGTCCAGTGTTCTCCTGCAATGTTTTACTATGTATAGTGGTAGTGTCCAGTGTTCTCCTGCAATGTTTTACTATGTATAGTGGTAGTGTCCAGTGTTCTCCTGCAATGTTTTACTATGTATAGTGGTAGTGTCCAGTGTTCTCCTGCAATGTTTGACTATCTATAGTGGTAGTGTTCAGTGTTCTCCTGCAATGTTTGACTATCTATAGTGGTAGTGTCCAGTGTTCTCCTGCAATGTTTGACTATCTATAGTGGTAGTGTCCAGTGTTCTCCTGCAATGTTTGACTATCTATAGTGGTAGTGTCCAGTGTTCTCCTGCAATGTTTGACTATCTATAGTGGTAGTGTCCAGTGTTCTCCTGCAATGTTTGACTATCTATAGTGGTAGTGTCCAGTGTTCTCCTGCAATGTTTTACTATGTATAGTGGTAGTGTCCAGTGTTCTCCTGCAATGTTTGACTATCTATAGTGGTAGTGTCCAGTGTTCTCCATGGAGGGCTGCATACTGACAAGTGTGTACCAGCATATGCTAAACTATTTATTCTAGCGTACGTCTTATAACACTTCTTAATCAATCAATCAATCAATCAATGTTTATTTATATAGCCCTAAATCACAAGTGTCTCAAAGGGCTGCACAAGCCACAACGACATCCTCGGTACAGAGCCCACATACGGGCAAGGGAAACTCACCCCAGTGGGACATAAGACCTACCTCTTCTCGCTGGCCTTTGACCTGAGCTGAGTCCGCCCATTAGGCCACCATTTCTTGTCCCCCCCCACCCCCCCATTCCTTCGCTTTAGTTTTATTTTTCAATTTGTCACACTTTTATTATTAAGCAAATTTGTACTTTTTATTCGACCCCTTTTACCGTATTGCTTTTGCACTATCTTGTTCAGCTCATTCATTGTTTATGTTCTTTATTTATTTGTTTTTGTTTTTTGTTTTGTTTTTTTGCTCTATGCTTTTTTAACCTGTAAAGCACTTTGGTTCAATTTAAAAGTTGTCGTAAACGTGCTATATAAATAAAGTTGACTTGACTTGACAAAACAAATAGCTAATATACCCATCTTTAATAATGAACTCATTTCATTTTCCAAAAAGTCAAAGGCCTAAAAAAGGCCCCTGATCCTGCACTCTGAACACTTATTTTACCAACATAGAGTGTGTGCTGTTTTTGTCAAGGAATAAAATGTTTGTTAATAAATGCAACAATCTGAACATCTATTGATGAAATACATCATTGGAGAATGTTGCCCAGTATTTCAAGTCAAAGCACAATAATGTTGCAACCTACCAAACATGTTAAAAGTCTCTATCATGCCTTGAAGTCAAATAAAGCAGATCCAAGGATGAATCCGTAATTATTTGGTGGCCAAACTTTAGGGCTTGAAAATGTGAGAAAAAAAAGGCATTGCATTGTGGCTCTTGTTGGATCGGAATGGCTTATTTATACAAGACTTAAGTTGCCTTTTTGTATTCATCATGTTGCATGCGGCGTCTTTAACTGCCACGATGGTTGTCACGATGGCTTCAGGGGAAAAAAAACTATTTAGTGAGATTTCTTCTCATTTCCAGTGTGAAAGCAAAGTCGAAGGAAATTGGGTTAAGAAGCTAATAAAGAGGCGGGGAATAGTCGTGACTTTTAACGCCATCACCTGGTACATGTTGCTGTGTTCACGCTGCTAACTTTGAATAATGCCATCTTTTATTCACTTAGCTGTTAGCTTAGCCAAGCTACCTGCAAGCGACAAACAACAACATGTTGTCCGTTTACTTTTAGTCTTGGGTAAGCACGTAAATGAATGAGTATTATTTTCAGAGCAGAAGCGCAGTGATCAAAGTATTTAAAATGAATAATGGGTTTGTTTGTTGTTTGTTGGAAACCCGCTGTGACTCTGTTCATCAATTATATTCAAGTTTTATTCCAATAGCTTTCCAAATCTCTTGTCCATTGGACATGTTCATACGGACCAATTCCAACAATTTAACTTATTTTTTCGAGGTCGCGAGCCTTTGGAATAAAGTACAGTTTATCTCAGTGCAGTACCTTGAATTTTTTTATTTTCAACAATCCATTTTAATTTTAAGTTTGTTGCTCTCTCTCACATTACAGTAGAGCCATGTAAACCAAACCCACGTCCAGCAAAATGTCTAGTGGGCACCACACTGCATTGCCAGATCACACGCCCTTCCAAGCCCTATGGTAATATAGTACAGTAAACAACTTCCGAGCCCTATAGTAATATAGTGCAGTAAACAACTTCCGAGCCCTATAGTAACATAGTACAGTAAACAACTTCCGAGCCCTATAGTAACATAGTACAGTAAACAACTTCCAAGCCCTATAGTAACAAAGTACAGTAAACAACTTCCGAGCCCTATAGTAACATAGTACAGAAAACAACTTCCGAGCCCTATAGTAAGATAGTACAGTAAACAACTTCCAAGCCCTATAGTAAGATAGTACAGTTAACAACTTCCAAGCCCTATAGTAATATAGTACAGTAAACAACTTCCGAGCCCTATAGTAACATAGTACAGAAAACAACTTCCGAGCCCTATAGTAATATAGTACAGTAAACAACTTCCGAGCCCTATAGTAACATAGTACAGTAAACAACTTCCAAGCCCTATAGTAAGATAGTACAGTAAACAACTTCCAAGCCCTATAGTAACATAGTACAGTAAACAACTTCCAAGCCCTATAGTAACATAGTACAGTAAACAACTTCCAAGCCCTATAGTAACATAGTACAGCAAACAACTTCCAAGACCTATAGTAACATAGTACAGTAAACAACTTCCAAGCCCTACAGTAACATAGTACGGTAAACAACTTCCAAGCCCTATAGTAATATAGTACGGTAAACAACTTCCAAGCCCTATAGTAATATAGTACAGTAAACAACTTCCAAGCCCTATAGTAAGGTAGTACAGTAAACAACTTCCAAGCCCTATAGTAATATAGTACAGTAAACAACTTCCAAGCCCTATAGTAATATAGTACAGTAAACAACTTCCAAGCCCTATAGTAAGATAGTACAGTAAACAACTTCCAAGCCCTATAGTAACATGGTGCAGTAAACAACTTCCAAGCCCTATAGTAACATAGTACAGTAAACAACTTCCAAGCCCTACAGTAACATAGTACAGTAAACAACTTCCAAGCCCTATAGTAACATAGTACAGTAAACAACTTCCAAGCCCTATAGTAATATAGTACAGTAAACAACTTCCAAGCCCTATAGTAATATAGTACAGTAAACAACTTCCAAGCCCTATAGTAATATAGTACAGTAAACAACTTCCAAGCCCCATAGTAATATAGTACAGTAAACAACTTCCAAGCCCCATAGTAAGATAGTACAGTAAACAACTTCCAAGCCCCATAGTAAGATAGTACAGTAAACAACTTCCGAGCCCCATAGTAATATAGTACAGTAAACAACTTCCGAGCCCTATAGTAACATAGTACAGTAAACAACTTCCAAGCCCTATAGTAATATAGTACAGTAAACAACTTCCAAGCCCTATAGTAATATAGTACAGTAAACAACTTCCAAGCCCTATAGTAACATAGTACAGTAAACAACTTCCAAGCCCTATAGTAACATAGTGCAGTAAACAACTTCCAAGCCCTATAGTAATATAGTGCAGTAAACAACTTCCAAGCCCTATAGTAACATAGTACAGTAAACAACTTCCAAGCCCTATAGTAACATAGTACAGCAAACAACTTCCGAGCCCTATAGTAACATAGTACAGCAAACGACTTCCGAGCCCTATAGTAACATAGTACAGTAAACAACTTCCGAGCCCTATAGTAAGATAGTACAGTAAACAACTTCCAAGCCCTATAGTAAGATAGTACAGTAAACAACTTCCAAGCCCTATAGTAACATAGTACAGTAAACAACTTCCAAGCCCTATAGTAATATAGTACAGTAAACAACTTCCAAGCCCTATAGTAAGATAGTACAGTAAACAACTTCCAAGCCCTATAGTAACATAGTGCAGTAAACAACTTCCAAGCCCTATAGTAACATAGTACAGTAAACAACTTCCAAGCCCTACAGTAACATAGTACAGTAAACAACTTCCAAGCCCTATAGTAACATAGTACAGTAAACAACTTCCAAGCCCTATAGTAATATAGTACAGTAAACAACTTCCAAGCCCTATAGTAATATAGTACAGTAAACAACTTCCAAGCCCTATAGTAATATAGTACAGTAAACAACTTCCAAGCCCTATAGTAATATAGTACAGTAAACAACTTCCAAGCCCCATAGTAATATAGTACAGTAAACAACTTCCAAGCCCCATAGTAAGATAGTACAGTAAACAACTTCCAAGCCCCATAGTAAGATAGTACAGTAAACAACTTCCAAGCCCTATAGTAATATAGTACAGTAAACAACTTCCGAGCCCTATAGTAACATAGTACAGTAAACAACTTCCAAGCCCTATAGTAACATAGTACAGTAAACAACTTCCAAGCCCTATAGTAATATAGTACAGTAAACAACTTCCAAGCCCTATAGTAATATAGTACAGTAAACAACTTCCAAGCCCTATAGTAACATAGTACAGTAAACAACTTCCAAGCCCTATAGTAACATAGTGCAGTAAACAACTTCCAAGCCCTATAGTAATATAGTGCAGTAAACAACTTCCAAGCCCTATAGTAACATAGTACAGTAAACAACTTCCAAGCCCTATAGTAACATAGTACAGTAAACAACTTCCGAGCCCTATAGTAACATAGTACAGCAAACGACTTCCGAGCCCTATAGTAACATAGTACAGTAAACAACTTCCGAGCCCTATAGTAAGATAGTACAGTAAACAACTTCCAAGCCCTATAGTAAGATAGTACAGTAAACAACTTCCAAGCCCTATAGTAACATAGTACAGTAAACAACTTCCAAGCCCTATAGTAATATAGTACAGTAAACAACTTCCAAGCCCTATAGTAAGATAGTACAGTAAACAACTTCCAAGCCCTATAGTAAGATAGTACAGTAAACAACTTCCAAGCCCTATAGTAATATAGTACAGTAAACAATGACAGGTGGCTAGCATCAGCAGCACAGTGTTTTTTTGTGTTTTTCACTTGGAATAAGAAATGGCTTTCATTGTTTTTCTTTCGTAAACAGAAAATCCAAAATGGCACTGCTGAGACAGGGAAGGAAGCTGACGGGAACAAGTGTGTACATGAATGAGCATCTCACAAAACGTAATGCTGGAATCGCCAAGAAAGCACGCGACTTGAGAAAACAGGGAAAAATCCAGGGAACTTGGAGCGCCAACTGTATAATCTACATCAAGCTGAATGGAGGTCCAGAAGCAAGAGTACTTGCTGTCCATGACATCAAGGACCTGGACAATTTTTAAAGTTTACAATAGCAGAAGCTTGTATGCAAACTACAACAATATTAAGAACTTTTTGGAACACATCAAGGAACCCTTCAAAGTCATTGCTGTCACAGAAACATGGATTGATGATAAAAAAGGAATAGATTTTGATCTGGAAGGATATGAACTAAACTACATCAACAGAAGCAACAAAAATGGAGGAGGAGTAGCTGTGTACGTGATGAAGAACCTGAACTACAAAGTGGTAAAAAACATGTCATTTGCTATAGATAATATCTTAGAATGTATAACCATTGAAATATGTCAGGGAAAAAGCAAAATCATATTCATCAGTTGTATATATAGATCACCTAAGTCAAGTATAGAAACATTTTTGTGATTACTTATGGAGTATATTGTGAATAAATTGAGAACAGGAAGTGAACAAAAGTTTTAGCAACTGTTATGTAAAGGAAAAGGGGTAGGATTAAATAAGCTCTGCTTCTTCCTACTCCTTTTCCAAAATGTTGAAAAGAGAAACTGGAAATTGTGATGTATCATGTTGTATGCTTTCATGTTCCAAATAAACTCAAACTCAAACTCCTTGGAGACTTTTGTTTGTTTCAAATTGTGAGTGTGTCCCAGATCGAGGCAGAGTTCCCCCAAGTAGGAAGCAGGGCGGCTAGTGAAGTGGTGAAGCAGCTCCATGGAGGTTTTGGTTGGGAGCAGTTGTGTGTTTGTGAAGATGTGCACGGGTCCCTGTAAATGGGTCCTTAAAGAAATGACATCATTTAAGTCATATTTCGTACATTCTCGCAACTTTCCGCATTTGTTAGTAGATTCTGTTTTTATTGGCCAATTCTGTCCGTGATTCCAGTAATGCAGAAATCATAGCAAAGTACAAAGGTGGCGTCCTCTCCTTCTCCTTGTCCACTCATCGCTGTCTTCGCCAACAACGGTCTTCAATAAAGTGATGTTAAATGTTCATGTATTTATTTGATTAGTCATTTATTTGTAATTTGCATTGTTTTCTGCATGTACAATTTAAATAATTCGCTATGAACTGTGTTCTGCGTTACATTTGTTGGGTGTCTAAAACAGATAAATGCTGGGGTTTTTGTACTTGGTCTGACCTTTTGGGACTAATTATTAAGAAAAACCGAAGTACCACTGTATATGCATATTCTGTATTTGTCCTTCTTAAAAAAGACAAAGGGGTATAGAAAAAAAAATATATACATGTATGCATATAGACTTAGACTTAGACTAGACTTAGACTTAGACTTCCTTTTTATTGTCATTCAAATTTGAACTTTACAGCACAGATAAGCCATAATTGTGGTGTGGCCCTGAGTTTGAGCCCTGGTCTATGTTTGGCAAAGTTGAACTGCACTGTGCCCTCAGATGAAGATAAGGATCTAAGATAAGGTAAGGATCTCTCCAGGTAATCTGCTTTCTTCTCAAAAAGGCTACAGCTGGTTGTATTGATCTTGTAAAAGTCTGATGTCATCATCACCACTCCCACACCGACTTTGCCAGATGACACAGCGGGTCTCCCTGACATCCATCATTGCCCTGCATCAGTCCATGTGTATCAGATGCCACATCCAGGATAAAGTTCCAAATCCCTCTTTAGTCCCCTCCTAGCCATATTCCCCAGCTTCTTGCCACTTCTAACAAGCAGCTCAGCTCAAAGCCACATATCATCTTTAGGCTGGGGCTGCTGACCCTGAACCAATCCTCAGTGTTGGGGGCATCACTCAGCAGGGGTGGACTTTACGTAGTCCGTTAAAAATAGAGCCAGCTAACGAGCGGCATTGGACTCACCTGCTTCCTGGTCCGCGTTTTCCCAGTGCGCAGTTTGATGTAGCGTGCTATCAGCTCGTTGCGTCCTGTAACCAAAACAACATCTTAAGTTGACAGTTGGAAAGTCAAATCCAAAATAAACTACAAATCCCTCCAATAAATTCCAAACAACTTCTTGTTGGGGGACTTGAGATATACAAGGTGACTCAACAAGAAGACGCCAAAATCATCACTAGATATTTCAAAAATGAAAAACGATACAAAACTTAGCTTGAACACAAAACTTGGAGTATTTATTTCATGCTCAACATGCAGGCCACTAGATATTTATTTCATGGTGCTCAACATGCAGGCCACTAGATATTTATTTTATGGTGCTCAACATGGAGGCCACTAGTGTTTATTTCATAGTGCTCAACATGGAGGCCACTAGTGTTTATTTCATGGTGCTCAACATGGCCACTAGATATTTATTTTATGGTGCTCAACATGGAGGCCACTAGTGTTTATTTCATAGTGCTCAACATGGAGGCCACTAGTGTTTATTTCATGGTGCTCAACATGCAGGCCACTAGATATTTATTTCATGGTGCTCAACATGGCCACTAGATATTTATTTCATAGTGCTCAACATGCAGGCCACTAGTGTTTATTTCATGGTGCTCAACATGCAGGCCACTAGATATTTGTTTCATGGTGCTCAACATGGCCACTAGATATTTATTTCATGGTGCTCAACATGGAGGCCACAAGTGTTTATTTCATGGTGCTCAACTTGGCCACTAGATATTTATTTCATGGTGCTCAACATGGAGGCCACAAGTGTTTATTTCATGGTGCTCAACATGCAGGCCACTAGATATTTATTTCATGGTGCTCAACATGCAGGCCACTAGATATTTATTTCATGGTGCTCAACATGGCCACTAGTGTTTATTTCATGGTGCTCAACATGCAGGCCACTAGTTTTTATTTCATAGTGCTCAACATGCACGCCACTAGTGTTTATTTCATAGTGCTCAACATGCAGGCCACTAGTGTTTATTTAATGGTGCTCAACATGCAGGCCACTAGTGTTTATTTCATGGTGCTCAACATGCAGGCCACTAGATATTTATTTCATGGTGCTCAACATGCAGGCCACTAGTGTTTATTTCATGGTGCTCAACATGCAGGCCACTAGTTTTTATTTCATGGTGCTCAACATGCAGGCCACTAGATATTTATTTCATGGTGCTCAACATGCAGGCCACTAGTGTTTATTTCATGGTGCTCAACATGCAGGCCACTAGTTTTTATTTCATGGTGCTCAACATGCAGGCCACTAGATATTTATTTCATAGTGCTCAACATGGCCACTAGATATTTATTTCATGGTGCTCAACATGGAGGCCACTAGTGTTTATTTCATGGTGCTCAACATGCAGGCCACTAGTTTTTATTTCATGGTGCTCAACATGCAGGCCACTAGATATTTATTTCATGGTGCTCAACATGGAGGCCACTAGTGTTTATTTCATGGTGCTCAACATGGCAGCACGGACAACGTCAAGCACACAAAACGCCTTCTGTTGAGGAGTCACCATTTTAGACTTAGACTTCCTTTTATTGTCATTCAAATTTGAACTTTACTGTACAGACAAGAACGATTGTGAAGGTAATTAAACACCTAGTCTTCCTACAACTGAACAGCGTCGAAACAAATGATTCGACCACAACGGGGAAATTGTAAGACAATAAAACTTGGCTAACTCCTGCGTCAAATGAGCATTGATTCAGTCTACTACGAGGCTTTAGAACTGAATACATGCCTGATGATGTTGGCCTATTCTTTTTGAATCCGCCTGTATACATTTAATCAACAAAATGACTTTTCACCAATCAGTCAGAGCTTTTATGTCTCACCCACTAGAACCCACTAGTGTCTCAAAGGCTGTGAACAAGTTAGTAAACAACAGGGGAGAAGTTATGATGCTAATATTAAGACTAGGGAAATCAATGAAGCATATTGTCTTATATTCAGGTCAATACAGTCATTCAAATGTACTGGACACAACTGGTACACTTATAATAAGTTAAGCTAGCATGGTCATAGACAAACAACCACAATGTATCTTTACCAAACTTTACCATGAATTGATTTACGTGGACCCCGACTTAAACAAGTTGAAAAACTTATTGGGGTGTTACCATTTAGTGGTCAATTGTACGGAATATGTACTGTACGGTGCAATCTACTAATAAAAGTCTCAATCAATCAAAAAAACCGGGTACCCTCCAAATGTGTATGATACTGTATCTGCACCATTAGTGCATAACTAACTCTCAAAATTGAGGAAGGAACCATGCTTAGCCCACAATGAGATCTCAAGTACAGACACAATTTGAAAGTTGTGCAAGTCAAACTGTGAGCTGGGTTCCGGACACCAAACAAGGTATATGTGCAGTGGACTACAGCAGGACTAAGAGTCAAGGAAAGGATTAGGGCAAACTGAATGAGTCTTTGTAAAAGCCCAGACCCTTGGCCCGTTCTTGTACTTCCACAGTGACTGTGGGTCAGTGACAGACAGCTCCCACTGGTGGAGCAGGTGTGGTACATTGCCAGTTATCAGATCCTGGGACCGAGGACAGACAGGAGGCCCGGTCTAGTGACATGCCAGGCAGCTGGTGTGTGTGTCAATGTTTATGGAATATGCCTTTACGCCACACACTAAATCTTGGCCTCGTTCTCCCCCCATGCCACCACCCTCACACTTGAGAGGCTCACATTACACCCCCATGAAAGTGGCCACATTTATGTCAAGTGAATTATATTTGTATAGCACTTTTCTCTAGTGACTAAGCACTTTAAACCCATTATCTAAGTTACGTTTAAAGCAGAGAGGGTGGCACTGGGAGAAGGTGGGGAAAGTGTCTTTCACCCTCTTATTTTGCCCAAATGCATATAAGGAATAGGACCTGAAGGAAATATGATCAATAAAACATGGGTATGTCCCAGTGGTGTAATGGTCCGCCATCATCACAATAAAACATGGGTATGTCCCAGTGGTGTAATGGTCCGCCATCATCACAATAAAACATGGGTATGTCCCAGTGGTGTAATGGTCCGCCATCATCACAATAAAACATGGGTATGTGACGTCCCAGTGGTGTAACGGTCCGCCATCATCACAATAAAACATGGGTATGTCCCAGTGGTGTAATGGTCCGCCATCATCACAATAAAACATGGGTATGTCCCAGTGGGGTAATGGTCCGCCATCATCACAATAAAACATGTGGTATGTCCCAGTGGTGTAATGGTCCACCATCATCACAATAAAACATGGGTATGTCCCAGTGGTGTAATGGTCCACCATCATCACAATAAAACATGGGTATGTCCCAGTGGTGTAATGGTCCGCCAGAATCACAATAAAACATGGGTATGTCCCAGTGGTGTAATGGTCCACCATCATCACAATAAAACATGGGTATGGTCCGCCAGGATCACAATTCACTGCTTTTCAGTACAGTCAAGCAATAAAACGCCAAGCTTTTTTGTTCATTGATTTTCTAAATGAAGCACAAAACAACTGCAATCTGCTGGCAGGTAATTCTCGCTAAAAATAATTTCCTAATTTTTTTTTAATATATTATAGCATGTAAAAATATTGTGGGGGGAGTGGGGGGCGGGGGGCTTTTAAACATTTAACATTCCTCTTATCCACTATTTATTGTTTGTTTAGGTCAAGGGTGTCAAAACTGTTTGACATGGGGGCCACATTGGGCTAAAAAAATTTATATATAATATATATATATATATATATATATATATATATATATATATATATATATATATATATATATATATATATATATATATATATATATATATATATATATATATATATATATATGTATATGTATGTGTGGGAAAAAATCACAAGACTATTTCATCTCTACAGGCCTGTTTCATGAGGGATTTCCTCAATCCTCAGGAGATTTAGGAAATCCCTCATGAAACAGGCCTGTAGAGATGAAATAGTCTTGTGATTTTTTCCCACACATACATATTACGCTCTACCACGGTATCGAGCACTATTTTTTGGATAATCTAATTAAGACATATATATATATATATATATATATATATATATATATATATATATATATATATATATATATATATATATATATATATATATATATAAATATATATATATATATATATATATATATATATATATATATATATATATATATATACATACACACACTACCGTTCAAAAGTTTGGGGTCACATTGAAATGTCCTTATTTTTGAAGGAAAAGCACTGTACTTTTCAATGAAGATAACTTTAAACTAGTCTTAACTTTAAAGAAATACACTCTATACATTGCTAATGTGGTAAATGACTATTCTAGCTGCAAATGTCTGGTTTTTGGTGCAATATCTACATAGGTGTATAGAGGCCCATTTCCAGAAACTATCACTCCAGTGTTCTAATGGTACAATGTGTTTGCTCATTGGCTCAGAAGGCTAATTGATGATTAGAAAACCCTTGTGCAATCATGTTCACACATCTGAAAACAGTTTAGCTCGTTACAGAAGCTACAAAACTGACCTTCCTCTGAGCAGATTGAGTTTCTGGAGCATCACATTTGTGGGGTCAATTAAACGCTCAAAATGGCCAGAAAAAGAGAACTTTCATCTGAAACTCGACAGTCTATTCTTGTTCTTAGAAATGAAGGCTCAAACACAAAACTTTTGAACGGTAGTGTATATATATATATATATATATATATATATATATATATATATATATATATATATACCTGTATATATATACATGTATATATATACATACATATAGGGATGATACTCGAAACCGGTTTTCCCGGTTGTTCGATAAGAAAAGAACCGAGTCCTCGGACTCGAATCCTTTTTTAAAAACCGGTACCCGTTATCGAGACCACTATAGTAAAGAAAAAGAGTTGGTTCTATATTCGAACCCCTCGGAACGAATCCCGTCCCGACCAGAAATGCTCAGTGTGACATCGCAAGAAATCAGTCACGTAGCTCAGTCATTAGGCGCAGATAGCGAAAGCAGGAAAACAATGGACGGGAAAAAGTGCTCCAAGGTGTAATAAAGTTCAAAACAAAAGGTATAATCCAATGAATAACTTTACTGGGAGATTTGAGCAGACTACAAACACATGACGAACACTTTTACGACCAACCGGAAACATAGCAACGCACCTCCTTTACGGCAGCTGTCGCAACGTTCTTATAGCAACCGCAGCACACACATATATGACATGATCTCCCTTTTTCAACTTTTGTTTTTCTTTCCTTGTAAACAAAACAAAATCACACTGTATATGTGTTGTCTGTCTAATTATAAATAATGCAGACGAGGCGTGTTGGCTGAGTTCTTGACGTTTACTTTCACGGGTGGCGACATGCAACAACACTTTTCGGGGCTACCGCGCATGCTCGTCACTCCCGTTGCATGATGGGTAGTGTAGTTGTTATATTCCCTAGCTCATAACATCTTTCCCCCTATAAAGAAATAATGTTAACTCAATAAAGTGTATTTCTTTTTTTAGCTTTAACTTTTCATTTTTTAGCATTGTAACCACATTTGCAAACAACTTTTCTCTTCATAGAATTTTCTTTCAATAAAGAAATAAAGTGCAAAAATGTCAAAGCATCATAACAAACAGTTATGTCAAATAGCAGCAGAATTGCACTTTTTGGAGAGCTATTATTTCCAGTTTTGTGCCCAAGGGACTGATTTTATTTAACACTAGTATTATTTATACACCTATAGTGATCACAGAGACAGCTTGTTTTTGTGTTACCTTATATATTTGTTTTTCTGAAAAATCCCACTTAATATACTTTGGGTAACAACAGTCAATATTTATTTATTTTATTTTTTTAGGGGGGCAACAGTCAATATTTATTTATTTTTTAGATTAAATTGTTTTCTTATATAATAAAAGTGAGCTTTTGTTAAACCAAATATTGTGTGTTTTTTTCCATATACAACAACCTATCTGGACTCGATAAGAGAATCGATAAGGAATCGGTTCGATAAGAGGATTCGATAATAGACTCGAACTCGATAATTTCTTATCAAACATCATCCCTACATACATATATATATAATATATATATACATATATACATATACATATATATACATATATATATATATATATATATATATATATATATATATATATATATATATATATATATATATATATATATAAATATACATATATATACACATATATATATATATATATATATATATATATATATATATATATATATACATATATATATATATATATATATATATATATATATATATATATATATATATATATATATATATATATATATATATATATATATATATATATATATATATATATATATATATATATATATATATATATATCCATCGTAAAGTTACACTTTATTGTCAAATGATTGGCTTAAACAAGAAATTCATTCATTAGCTTAAAATAAATTTCTCTTCCATGTTCTCTCCTTACTTTGTCGGGTGCCAACTGGTTCAGGTGCACCACCATCTGTTGGCTTTTGACAGGCAATTTAGGTGCATGCTTTTTTGTTTTTTGTTTTTCAAAATAAAGCAATGAGGAAGGTTTTATAGATATTTGAGCTGTTTTTTAAACCTATTATAGCCAATAGTATGTCAATAATAGACTACATATGGTACATCCATTCATACAATACATCACTTTAATCTATTTTCATGTTAAAAAAAAAGAAAAAACTTATTTTGAAGGTGTGGCGGCGACAATCTTGCCGTGGCGTTGCGGCAGTTGGTTTACATGTAGGGGAAACCCTGTACAGTTCCTGTGTTGGTTACAGTTTATTTGAGCCACGAGTGGGAAAGGTTGTTTGAAATGGGTCGCAAAGATAAATACTGTGTTGTGGACCCTTCAAAGTACAATTCATGGTCATTGACCTTCACCTTGTCCACAAAATGGCAGCAAACTTGCTATGCATCAGATATTCTAATTTAATTTGGAAGCCCCCCGCGGCCATTTTCCTTTAAACAAAACTGCTGACGTCTCACAAGCCAAACTAAAGACGCAGGTGAGCTGTAGTTTGGACAACTTTGGTTGAAGTATTTCCCCGCAAGGCAAAGTGTTGAAAAATAGGAGGCTGAACACAGACTGGCATCATGGCGAGATACCCGAGACACCTGCTCACACTTTTTGTCTGCCTAGATCACCCTTCCATGCCAAAGTCCTTAGCTTGTTGTCCACTGTCAGGTAAACTACCTCGGCTTGGGAAGGACCACCGCTACTCTGAATGCACATTTACTACAAATGACTACCGAGTGAAAAATAGGTACAGTTGTACTGAACTGAAGACTCTGTAGCAAAAAAAGACAAATACATGGCCGTAAAAACACAAACAATCTTTAGCATATCAAACTGTGGAGTAAAATGATGGAATACAAGGAGCAAGGAACTCAAACAGTGTTTCCCATAAACTGCCAAGATACCTGTGGCGGTGGGGGCGTGGTCACCATGACATCATCGAGTATTTTGCATAATTTACTACAATGATATGATTTTCTCTAAAGAGGCTCAAAAAATGTATACTTACTAATTAATAATAACAGTTTTGTTTTAAACGTCCATCCATCCATCCATCCATCCATTTTACAATATAATTACAACACTTTATGTACATATTTATATACAGATTTGAATAATAAGTTATTCACAGAAATATATTTATTAATTGTGGTTCTTACAGAAAATATATCTTATAAAATATAAAAGCTAAAATGTCTCTTAAAGCTCTGCCCCTTTAATTAGTGCATACTAAATAATTTAAATCTAGCCTACTACTACAACCATATTATTTACCAGCAACATAAAGTGAAACAGAGGCAGAGGTGTCCTGCCACAGTCAGTAACAAATAAACAGAAAACAGTAGTGCTCAAATACAAATAAGGCAACAAGAGAAGTATCCTACACTTCTCTTTTGTAAAGTAAATCTGAACAGCCTATATGGGCATCTACATCAACTATATGATTTGCCTGAGAAGCTGGACAGGACAAAAAAATAAAAAATACAAATTTTAAAATGTTTTTTAATTTGTGGCGGACGTAATTGTTTTGTGGCGGGCCACCACAAATAAATGAATGTGTGGGAAACACTGTCAAATATTAGTACAGTAATATTAAGAAACAATACAACATTTGCAATGTTCCCTGGTGGAGTGTCGAATATCATTTAATCTGAATTCATTCATTAAGGAATTTATTAAAAACCCCAGCATTCGATATCATTTATCTGCAATGTTTGTCCTGTATTAGAAACTGGAGACAGGAAGTGAACAGACTATCAGTAATTGATGAGACAACGAGGGAAGTGTTGAATTGTGCAATTATATGATGTTCGCTGATAAAACTTTAAGCATGTTTAAAATATATGATTGCATTTCTGAGTTGAAAGTATTTTTTAGGCCATGGAGTATCGTGCTGTACGTTGGTCCTAGTATCAGATCCTTGTGTGAATACTTGGGGGAGGTCCCATTAAAAATACTTTCCAACACACTGATGAGATCATGCTATCAAATGCCAGTTAGCCAGCCAGACAGACAGAGAAGAGATCCACTGCCAGCCGAGGCCTCCATGAGGGAGGGTCTGGTCTGCAAGGGCACGTGGAATTACACCAAATGAATTAAAAAGGTTTCTTGGAAAATGGCGGCGGTTTTGCCTAACAGCGATAGAAACATGTCAACTGGAAAAGGACTCGCAGATCTACCAATCTCATCACTTGTTCCTTATCCCATTTCAGACAGTTGCATCAACATCTGCCTATCATTTTCAGAGCTATGTTGCAAACTAACAAACAGAAACAAGCAAAAGCTAAATGTTTTCAAATTCAACGCAAAGAACTTCATCATAAATAATTCAATACGTAAATATTGCCCTAAAAGTTTTGCTGAGAGGTCAGGAGTAGGCGGCTATAGGTCAGGTGTGGTTCCCTCCAAAAGTCAGTCCTTGGTGCAGGCAGGTCAAGAATCTGCATCCATTGCCTGCTGTGATTGTGCATTCCTCACATTCCAATACGCTGACACTGGTCTTGCATCTGCCGCTCCGTCCCCATTTCTATGTCCTGTTTGTGCAAACACTTCATAGCACACATTGGCAAACATCAGCCAACTGACAGCTGCAGAGGAATTCATCAGTCATTCGCAATGCGGTGCATCTTCCAAAGGCACACATGCTTTAGAGCAGTCAGTGTACAGCTGGTATATTCTCAGGGCTTTCAACTGATCGCAACCGCACAGTTCAGTTTGTCTGAGAAGATGTTTCTCCTCTCATCCAAGGAAGCACAGTGACAACTAGTCTTCATATATGGCAAGACAAGTGAGTCTAGCATGGTGGTGGTAGCATCATGGTCCCAAGTTGCTTCCAGGAAGTAGCAAGTTGCAGTTCATTAAGCGGAAACATTAATACAACATATATTCCGTGGCATTCTGTAGCAAGGCATTAAAACATTTCTGAAAGACGTGGGAGTTGTTAACTTCTTTTTCCAACTGCATAAAGTTAAATTTTTCTATTTTATTTGCACATCACTGACTGTGTTTGCTTTAGAAAAACAAAAGGTCACACTTAGGCTGGCGGAATGTCTTATTTGGGTGATAATTTCCTGCCTGGTGGTTTGTGTAGTGTTGTCTGAAAGGACTTGTTAAAGGCATACTGAAAGCCACTACTACCGACCACACAGTCTGATAGTTTATATATCAATGATGAAATCTTAACATTGCAACACATGCCAATACGGCCGGGTTAACTTATAAAGTGACATTTAAAACTTCCCGGGAAATATCCGGCTGAAACGTCGCAGTATGATGACGTATGCGCGTGATGAAGTCAGAGTAACGGAAGTTATGGTACCCGTAGAATCCTATACAAAAAGCTCTGTTTTCATTTCATAATTCCACAGTATTCTGGACATCTTTTGCAATGTGTTTAATGAACAATGAAGGCTGCAAAGAAGACAGTTGTAGGTGGGATCGGTGTATTAGCAGCGGACTACAGCAACACAACCAGGAGGACTTTGTTGGAGCGCTAGCCGCGCCAGCCGCGCAAACCGCCGACCTCACCTTGACTTCCTACGTCTCCAGGCCGCCAAACGCATCAGGTGAAGTCCTTCGTCCTTCTGCCGATCGCTGGAACGCAGGTGAGCACGGGTGTTGATGAGTAGATGAGGGCTGGTTGGCGTAGGTGGAGAGCTAATGTTTTTAGCATAGCTCTGTGAGGTCCCGTTGCTAAGTTGCTAAGTTAGCTTCAATGGCGTCGTTAGCACAGCATTGTTAACCTTCGCCAACCTGGAAAGCATTAACCGTGTATTTACATGTCCACGGTTTAATAGTATTGTTGATTTTCTATCTATCCTTCCAGTCAGGGGATTTAATTTTTTGTTTCGATATGCAGTTAAAGCACGATGCTATCACGTTAGCTCGTAGCTAAAGCATTTCGCCGATGTATTGTCGTGGAGATAAAAGGCACTGAATGTCCATTTCGCGTTCTCGACTCTCATTTTCAAGAGGATATAGTATCCGAGGTGGTTTAAAATACAAATCCTTGATCCACAATAAAAAAAAGGAGAGTGTGGAATCCAATGAGCCAGCTTGTACCTAAGTTACGGTCAGATCGAAAAAAGATACGTCCATCACTGTCTCTCAAGTCCTTCACTGTAACGTTCCTCATCCACGAATCTTTCATCCTCGCTCAAATTAATGGGGTAATCATCACTTTCTCGGTCCGAATCTCTCTCGCTCCATTGTAAACAATGGGGAATTGTGAGTAATACTAGCTCCTGTGACGTCACGCTACTTCCGGTACAGGCAAGGCTTTTTTTTTATCAGCGAGCAAAAGTTGCAAACTTTATCGTCGATTTTCTCTACTAAATCCTTTCAGCAAAAATATGGCAATATCGCGAAATGATCAAATATGACACATAGAATGGATCTGCTATTCCCGTTTAAATTTTAAAAAATCATTTCAGTAGGCCTTTAACCATCAACTCAGACTGACTTGAGTCCAAGAGACAACCTTAAGGAACCAGGACTTAATATGGATCAAGTATACATTTGTAAAGTGTGTCCAAGACAACTTCGGGTCATCTGGGTAGATTTGTTATCAAGAAGTTACCAATGCTACATTATTTGAAGGTATGGTAATCAACCAAAAGGGAAATAATTTCTACTACAGAGGTACCTCAACTTGAGAGTATTTTGAGCCGTCTCTCAGCTTTTTGTTGTGCTTTACTTTGCTAACATACATTTTAGTTACTTATTTGAGCCTCCTCACCACAAGTGGGTGTAGTAAATGTCAAAGGAAGCCCATTCACTAGCAATAGCTTATTGCTAAAGATCAACACATTTGTTTTCCAACCATGGGAACAGAGAAAGTGAGTGAGAAGGACAGAGCCGAGAAGACGGAGTGGATGATATTCATTCAATTGAAAACTAATCAATATCATGACCGACGGTGCAGCGACTTGGCGAGGCGGTTCAAGTCGACACAATATATCATCTGTAAATATTGTTCTGTTTTTCATACAATATTTCTTATCTAAAAATAAATGTATATTTTTGAAAAGACAAGTTACATGTTAAAATGGTGGTAATTAGTGAGGGAGATTAAATTGATTTCAATTCATTTCAATCAGCATTGCTAAACTGAGATTCAAGTCTTTTCAGTTGGGCATTATCGGCCGGTATAGCTCAAGTGGTAGAGCGGCCGTGCCAGTAACTTGAGGGTTCCAGGTTTGATCCCCGCTTCCGCCATCCTAGTCACTGCCGTTGTGTCCTTGGGCAAGGCACTTTACCCACCTGTTCCCAGTGCCACCCACACTGCTTTAAATGTAACTTAGATATTGGCTTTCACTATGTAAAAGCGCTTTGAGTCACTAGAGAAAAGCGCTATATAAATATAATTCACTTCACTTCAGTTACGAGCTTGTTTGTAAAACCAATTGAGCTCATAAGTGTTCTTCTCGGTGCTTACTTTAAAGCTGGCAGTATTGTACTTCTTAAAGGATTTTATAGTGTATCTTGTATAAGTTCACTTAACTTACTTTAACCTGCTCAGTGGTTAGAGTGTCCGCACTTAGACTGGTAGGTCGTGAGTTCAAACCCCGGCCGAGTCATACCAAAGACTATAAAAATGGGAGCCATTACCTCCCTGCTTGGCACTCAGCATCAATGGTTGGAATTGGGGGTTAAATCACCAAAATGATCCCGGGCGCGGCCACCGCTGCTGCTCACTGCTCCCCTCACCTCCCAGGGGGTGAGAGTGATGTGTCAAATGCAGAGGGTAATTTCACCACACCTAGTGTGTGTGTGTGTGAGACTATCAGTGGTACTTTAACTTTAACTTTTAACTTTAACATACAATGACATATCTCATCCTATCATTGTATTGTATTCTATTGTGTCTTGGCGGTGTCCACAAACTTGAGGGTTCCTGGTACGAACCCAGCTTCCACCATCTGAGTCACTGCACTCGTGTCCTTGGCTCCTTGCACCAGCACTTCACCCACTTGCTCCCAGTGCCACCCACACCAGTGTATGAATGTTTAGTGGTGGTCGTAGAGAGCATTACCACAAATTGGCAGCCACGTTTCCGTCAGTCTACCCCGAGGCAGCCGTGGCTACAAATGTAGTTTAGCGCCACCAATGTGTGACTGTGGACTGAATTCATTATTTGCCCTCAGTGTTACTTGCTTTGAGTCACTAGAAAAAAGCTAAATAAAACTAATTTAACTAAATAAAATCCATGATTTATTATTATTTTCCGGAAATGACGATTGACAGAAATGGTCCAACAGTTGAGTGCTGACAGACCACCTGTGAAGTTAGTTTTTAGTTGTATTTTGTTCTTTTCAGTATGGTATATAATGTAGGCTGACCATATTCTGAAATCCCAAAAAGAGGACACATATATGCATGCCAAGGCGGGCAGCACGCCCAGGCCGGGACTAGGTGAAAATGTGCCAATGATACTCAAACTTGCTTTATAAATAATATATATTTTTAAATAAAGCATTTTTTCTCCTCTGTTGACAGCAGTGTTGGCGCTAGGAATTTTATCAAGTCATAAAAATGGGGTCCCACAGTAAATTTTTGGGGTCCCACTTTTTTGTAAGCGTTTTGAAAACAAATGACAAATGTATGCATTATCCTGTTATATCTCACATTCTATATTGTGTTTTGGAAAAAGGTTGTCATAAATGTTACTTAATTCATAAAAAAAGATAATACAAAAGAAAACAAATGTGTATACATATGTAAATGTATTCAGTTATAAACATTCATTCACTTTCTTCTTTCCTTCATGGATCTAAACTTTACCGCTGCTGCTAGTTTTTTCTATGTTTTTATTTAATAAGTTGTAGGTGTATTTATTTCAGTATAATAGTGTAAAAAGTGTTTTGCTTGGGTCATGAAATGATGATAATGGTGTGCCAGGGCATACATACATTTTATATTTAAATCTCTGGAGTCTACATCAACTTCGGATCTATTCCTCATTTCAAAATGTTTTAGTTTTTTTTATGTTGTTTTTTTTTGTTTGTTTGTTTGTTTTCCGCCCTTTTTTGTCAAACAAAACTATGTTTTTTATGGAAAACACACAAAATATGCAAAATCTTCCACCAAAAATATTTTTCAAAGTGGAACATTTGATGTGAAGTAATCAGAACCTTTGATATGTTATTATGAATTATTGACCTAACAATGACCGTTTGAAAGAAAACAAAACAGCTTTGTTTTATTAGTCAACATTGCAACTTTTTCTAAATTACATTTCACCTGTAAGCTTTTTTATTTCACTTTTGTTATGTTTTTGTTAATTTGAATAGTATTTTTAGAAAGTGCCGTGGGCCTTTAAAACATTAGCAGTGGGCCACAAATGGTAAAAAAAAAATTAAAAAAATTAATAATCTGCGTCCTGTATGATTTCAATGCGTTAAAAAGACACAAAAAGTGCTTTAACGCCAACACTGCTTGACAGTATAACAAAATAAGTCACACTTATATTCTGTAACATTCACAGTTTTGAAAAAAAAAGTGCAGAGGTAGAAATATTCAAAATAACCTTTTGTATATAATGTAAACATAAATAATGCCTCAAAACAAGTTAATTAAATTTAAACAAAAAACAGCAGACGAGCTCTCGCCCTGCACAGCTGTTTTGTGCTTTGTGGTGTCGATATGGGCTTGTAGATCGTTGGCCCCTTTATTTGCCACAGATACATATTTTCCTGCTTTGCACACAGTGCATTCTGCTTTCCATGTGTCACAAATACTTTTCCCGCAAATCATCCGTGAAGTTGCTTTTACGTTTAGGCATTTCTTGTTTTCATGTCTGTCTCTCCACTCACTAGCTCCCTCGCTCTGTGTCTCTGCCCCTCCCTCACAAATGTTGCTATGTTCGCACCTTCAGTTTTTTTTTAACCCCTTCTTAACTTAACCCTGGACGTACATTGAAAATACACGCAACCCTAATTCAAAATGCCGGACATTTGAGGCATTTAAGAAACCCCGCCCGGACACCCCGTACACCCCCGCAAAAGAGGACATGTCCGGGGAAAAGAGGACGTATGGTCAGCCTATATAATGCATTGGAATATACTGACAGTCATGACTTGTACATAAAAATGATTATAATCTATAAATCCACATTAACGCTCCTTGCAAACTTTTTTTTTATTTTTTACAAACAACCTTAAAGTTGACATTTAAATATGCCTTATGAGTATATTTTTGAGGAGTACTATACTTATTTTACTACTTATGTTTCCACACTTCCCTCTGCTAATGTATATATTGTGTGTTTTTAACAAAATGCAATAAAAGAGCATTATTTGTTAATTATAATTGAATTCTACTTTTACTTTACTTTAAAGGCCCAAGCTGATATTTATAATGTACTTGTGACAAAGGCAACTTCTGAGCAAGTCCTACTTATATACTATAGAGAGAGACCATATCAATGTCATGTGGTGAAAAGAAAAAGCTGCTGGCTGCCAGTGAATCTGTCACTTGACTGCCAACCTTTACACCCCAGTGAGGACTTCTCTACTGACCTTTACATCACATTTTTCATGACAATCCATTGAGAGCAATAAAACATATTTATATGGCCGCACCAAAAACAACAATGGGACGACAGGTTGCGCGAGCGAGGCTTAGCGGGCCAACGTTTGGGTGTGTGCGTGTTCTTTGTTCTGAATCGGTGTGAAAATCCTGTCAGCATTTAGGGAAGCTTTACTGACTTCATTGACTGCAGCAGCTATTGGAGTCCTCCCACATCACAACTCTCACAGCACAGGGAGTGGAACCAAAGCAAACAGCTGCAGCAAACAGGATGTCATACCAAAATATGAGCCTGCTAAATGATCAAACCATTCACTTTCAATGGAGGCGTAGAAATGGTCGGAACACTTTAGTAGCATGTCAAGCAGGGAGATAATTCCATTTCCAATGCCACATTCCTCTCGTGTAGCTCTGTACTAGCAGTTAGTGCTGTAACAAAACACAATGGTGCCTCGCTTTTCCATAGGATGACATTTTGGATGAAAATCTTGGCCAAAATGTTCCCCTAGTTTTTGTGTCGGGCTTGAAAGTGGAGACCTGTAAAGCTTATTTACCTTTTGTTTTCTTCTCAAACAAGTTTAAAACATGGCGCAAAGTATTAGTGATGTTTGTCATTGCCAGCGTGAAAGCAAAGCCAAGGAAGTTAAGTTATGAAGGTAATAAAGAAATAGCCTGGAAAGCAGCCGTGGGAAAATAAAGGATGATTTAGGATTTTTAACCTGCTACATGTTGGTGTGTTCACACTGCTAACTTGAAATCAAAGCCTGTTTAATTCTGTTGCACACATACAGTGGGGAAGGGATTCATACGGGTTGTTTATCATTTTGCAATGCAGTCTGCTGGAAATGATGGAAAGCACCACTCTACGTAGCAACTGACGCTGTGGTCGAAGTTGAAATTGCCACAAAACACATTAAGATATTCAACACTCTACTGCCATCTGGTGGCTAAATTGGATAGTGTGTCCCCCCCCCCACCCGAATTTGTCACGTTTCATGTGTCAGGTAAAGCGTGATGAATGGGGCCGTATGAATCCCTTTCCTACTGTAGCATTCAGTAGGATGTTAGTGATGACTTAGCTAAGCTAGCTGCGGGTTACAAACAACGTACTGAGAAGGCTTTAAATAGTTCCCACAATGAATGCAGGGTGTATTTCAGACTTGAAATAGATTGAGTTTCTCCAGGAGACAACACACAGTGACAAGTCCTATTGACTTGCCTCTGACAGTCTTCTTCCTGATGGTTCAGTCCAAGGTCTTGCACACACTCAAAGTTGGTTTGTCTGTGAGTTTTTACCATAAAAACTGACTCCGTTGATACATTCAGCATCTTGCTTTAATCTTGTCTAATGGACCTGCTCAGATGGATCAATTCCAGCAGTTGAACTTATGTTTAACGTGGCCTGCCTTTGGAACTGGGTCCAGTTTGTTTAGGTACAGTTCCTTGATTGTTTTTCTTTGGTACGATCGGTTTTAATCCAGTTGGTTGATGTCTCTCACACTACTTCTGGTTGAGTACAGCCACGTAAACTTTGTCCAGCAACAATGGCTACCCAGCCCCCACAATGCATTGCAAAATCACGTGCCCTTTAGAGCCCTATACCGTATCGGTTATTGTACGTCCAAACATTGCATCCAACAAACTAGTCTATGTGCCCGCGTATCACTCCGCAGATTTGAGTGTCCAAACAAACAATCCAACGTGTCAGAGAGAAAACCTTTTAATTCAAAAATGCCTTTTAGGACATTTTTATGTGGCCATTCCTTGTTTTATCTTGCGGTTTTGTCTCTTTTAACTTATCTGCCTAAATGCTGCAGCACTTTGATGTTTCTCTGGAATGTTAAGTGCATTACAAAAAAAAAGTATTATTTTTGGTAGGCAAAATTAAATACATTATTATTATTATTAACTACAACAAATAAAGTATGAAAGTTGCTCTCTTTTCCTCCATATTTTAATGAATTGGATTTGCATTATTTCTTATGGGAAAAAAGTAATTGGGTTTTCATACGATTCACTCTTCCTCTGACCTTTTGGAAGAGAATACTAACAAAGAGCCGAGTACTGGTGTACTTGTACCCTTTACACCCCTACTACAAGTTGCTTTTGTCCATGCTGCCTGCATGGGGCCTGCAGTCAGACATGGAGAGAGCCACACAAGACAGGAAAGGTTTTCCATGGCATGTCAAAGGACCACTATATCCTCCACACCGTCCCTAATAAGCCCTCGGATATGCCTGGTGAGTAATGAGCTCAAGGGTCCTGAGGAAATGTGGCGAATACACGCGCAATACATTCCATTTAATGAAAGAATGGGTAGAAGGCGCACATTCCTTCAGTGCTGCTGCTGGGAGACTCAATGTCAGATTGTGTGCTGAAGAATGCTATTCATTCCACGGTGGGGAATCCAAGCTAACATTTGAGGTATGTCGCATTCAAACAGCAGACATGTTATTTTGTTTTGTCTGTGGCTCCGTTTTTAGCTTGTGCAAGGACAAACTATAAGTAACCTTTTTTGTAAGAAACGAGCTCATTGCCTTTTCCACATTGGATTTGAGCCACGACAACACTGAGGAGCTGCTAAGTGGCTTTGCATTGATCCTGAAGGCTGCCCAATGACGTGACTTGTTGGCTACTGGTGACCTTAGGGGGGTGGCTATGCATGCACAGAGCTACAAGACATGTAGCATGTTGGCTACTGGTGACCTTAGGGGTGTGGCTATGCATGCACAGAGCTACAAGACATGTAGCATGTTGGCTACTGGTGACCTTAGGGGGGTGGCTATGCATGCACAGAGCTACAAGACATGTAGCATGTTGGCTACTGGTGACCTTAGGGGTGTGGCTATGCATGCACAGAGCTACAAGACATGTAGCATGTTGGCTACTGGTGACCTTAGGGGTGTGGCTATGCATGCACAGAGCTACAAGACATGTAGCATGTTGGCTACTGGTGACCTTAGGGGGGTGGCTATGCATGCACAGAGCTACAAGACATGTAGCATCTGGGATGACATGGTGGTGAAGTTGGACCATGCACAGCTTCAATATTCTCTTTCTCTCTGGGTTGAGCCAGCTGGAGCTTCATTTAGAAGAAATATGCTTTGGCCACAAGTATACGAATGTTCTCCCTCCCCAGTGAAGGGAAATTTGCTTGGAATGCATGGGAAAAAAATATGAATCCACACGAAATGTGACAAAATATAGTGTTTGTCAACAATTGTAAATAATTAACACTATTGAATATTGGCAGTAACATTTAACCTTGATGTTGGAATTGAGCTATTTTTTAGTAAGCCACGTCATTTTGTGCTATGGATTTAATTAGGGCTGGGTGATATATGGAATATACTGGATATATCGCGGGTTTGTCTCTGTGCGATATAGAAAATGAGTATATGGTGATATTGGAGTACGTTCTCACGCAGTTGCTTTTAGCTGCTGGCATTACACTACAGGCTTTTATCACTCTTTCTTGTCTCTCCTTCTCACAGAGACATAAAACAAGCACACCTTCTGACACACGTCACATACTGTCGCGCGTGCAACGTCATACACCCTCGCCCAGCAGAGAGGTAGCGACATGGTGATGTTATCTGTGGTGCAAGCGGAGCAATGCGAGTGGTAATACGAGAGCCAATCTGGTAAAATATGGAGGAAGAAGAATTAATTCCAAAGAAAAACAGCAGGGGGTCCATCGTCTGTTGGACCCCCTGGTTTGGCTTCAAGTAAACCACGATGGTTTGCTTGAAACCAAACCATCGTGGTTTGGCTTCAAGCGGGAAGATGTTGAACAGACAACCGTAATATGTCAAGTGTGTGGTAAAAGCATTGCTACAAAACGTAACAGCACTGCTAATTTGTAGCATCATTTGAGAAGTCACCCGCTAGAGAATGAAGAGTGCTTGAAACTCCGCAAGTCAACATCTCCGGCCGGTGCCACACCCACAAAATGCCGAAGCAACCAGCACTGACCCAATTGAGCCTGGCGTCTTCCATTTCCACATCAACACCGTATGAAACAAATAGTCAACAAAAGAAGGAGATAACGTCCGCAGGAACCTACCACATAGTGAAGGACATACACTATTTGATGTCCTATTATGCAGCTCATTTTTATTTGACACTTATTGAAATATCTTGTGTGACATCACGCACAAAAGTGCACTTTATTTGTTTTAAACTATTGTAGTGGCGTTCTGTACAAAAAGTGCACTTTAGTGTTGTTTTGATAAGTCATCTTAGTGACATCATGCACAAAAGTGCACTAATAGCTTGTTTTAAAATGTCTCTGACAATCTTCACTGCAAAAACTGAAATCTAAGTAAGATGAAATATCTCAAATAAGGGTTATATTTGCTTATTTTCTGTCTGATAAGATCATTCTTCTCACTAAGCAGATTTTATGTTAGAGTGTATGATATTACAGCTTGTTGCTGAGATTTGATGACCTATATTGACTAAACATATCCACATACTAATAAAAGGCCATATCGCCCAGCCCTGGCTTTAATGCAAATGAGCGTGTGTGTGTGTGTGTGTGTGTGTGTGTGTGTGTGTGTGTGTGTGTGTGTGTGTGTGTGTGTGTGTGTGTGTGTGTGTGTCTGTCTGTGTGTGTGTGTGTGCCTCCAAGAAGCGCTGTTGTGCGCTTTATCCACTTTTTAAATATACACTGTATATTTAACACAAGGTCAAATATGTGGTAGATCACAATGCAACTTTAAGAAGTGGGACAGGAATACACAAACGTTAGCAGCATTAGCATAAAGCGCTAACATTACATTCCAGTCTAATGCTTTAAGAGATTTGAAGGCATTCCCTGTATTTTGTGTCAGTTAATGTGTATATTAGCAATGATGACAATCAGAAGGTGGCATAATTTAGAGCCTCTTCTTCTTCAAAAGTGGAGCATTTCTCTGGTTTAGTGCTCACAAACACGATCACTATTATTAGGTATGGCCTAAAATCTATACCGCAATATACACAGTATGTATCACAATACATTATTTGGCGTAAAAATGATAACAAATCCATTTCAAAATGATTACAAAGGCTCCTAATTGGTCTTGTAACATATTGTGTCATTTCCAACTGTATTTTCTCAAAACTATTAAAAATCTACTTACTAATTTCCTGTTCATTTCTGGTTACCATCTGCTGTGACATGGTTCTATTTACACTTCTATTAAAAAATAAGAAGCACTTATTCTACTTTTGGATGCTTAACATTAGTTTAGTGTGATACTATATACATTTGGGTATTGATCCATTACCAAGTAGGTCAATACTGGTACTTCAAATTTTCAAGATCATTGAATGATTACATTTTTAAACACAATTATAATCAGACAAAAACACAAGATGGCGGTTTAACAATATCAATTAAATATTTAAAATGATTTCCCTATTCCCTCTTATTACATGCCATATTGTGAGCATAAAGTCAATAGTGCAAAATAACTAAACGTAGGCAAAAACTACAATTGGCTCTGATTTAAGTCATTGGGTTTTTGCTCTTGAAGTCGTTCTGTGCCTAGGACTTATTTCCTGAGTTTATAGACAGTAACAAAAAGAAACAACAAAAAGATAAAAATAGGATAATAGAAATGATTACTTTACTAACGACCATTTACCTATACTATACTTGATATTGTTACTGTCGATATTTGTATATATTTTTTATAATCTTTTATAATTGGCTTTTATTTTCATTGCAGAACTAAGTAACTTTTCAACCTTCATAAAATATTTGAATGACACCTGTGCCATGGTCTAGAGGGTCGGTGCCACTTTCATTGCCACTAAGCAATTTTGAGGAGGGTGCCACAGAAACAACTACAAATTTTGAGGAGGGTGCCACAGAAACAACCACAAATTTTGAGGAGGGTGCCACAGAAACAACTACAAATTTTGAGGAGGGTGCCACAGAAACAACTACAAATTTTGAGGAGGGAGCCACAGAAACAACTACAAATGTGCTGACTTGCTTCACTCCCTTTTCCCCATTCGTTAACAAGACGGAAGTTGATGCGAGAACGCCTACGTGCAAGCGTTCCATTTGTACTGGGAAGTGGGAATTTAAGAGTTCCTCATCGGAATTTCAACTGGAACGCCCCTCGGAAAGTGGGAGCATTTCAAAGATGGCTGCTCTGGATGTAAACAATGATGTCTATAATATCCGTTATTAACACTTTTGATCAGTTTTTGTCGCAGTAAATCAGCCATAAACAATGTATTGCTGGACCTTTATATCTGGTAACGTCACTGTAGTGTAAAGTACATTTATTTCCTCTTGAAGCTCATGGAGAGAATGCCAAGAGTGTGCAAAGCAGTAATCAGAGCAAAGGGTGGCTATTTTGAAGAAACTAGAATATAAAACATGTTTTCAGTTATTTCACCTTTTGTTGTTAAGTACATAACTCCACATGTGTTCATTCATAGTTTTGATGTGACAATCTACAATGTAAATAGTCATGAAAATAAACATTGAATGAGGAGAAGGTGTGTCCAAACTTTTGGCCGGTACTGTATATACGTATGCTGTACGTCGCTAGCAATAGCATCTGCGTTGTGTCTTCATCCGCCGTGTGTGAAGGTTGCAGAAAGAGTGCATATTTGTTGTTTGTATTCAGACAAGGCAAGCGCAAAAATAGCTTTGGTGGACGTGGCAATCTTGATTTCCCACATCGTAACTGGACTCGGGTGTGACGCCATTCCCAGCTTCGACTTCCCAATTCCCAGGTAAATGGAACGCAGCATTTTACTGCTATCACGGTAGAAGCTTCAAAACTACCAAAGAAACGAAAAGTTTTGCCTAAGGAGACAAAAATAAGAAAAAGGGAGGCTACCTGGATAAAAGGACAGTCAGGGATCAACATTGCCCCGGCATTCCCTCGCTGACGTGAGCTCACAGAGGAGGAGGGAATTTCCACCTGATGCGGCCTTGGCTAAACGAGTAGGTGATTTTCAATGCTCAAATCAAAATGGTAATGCTAATGTTAGCTATCGGAAATTTGCATGATAGCAACAAATAGCCAGCAGCTTGATAGTTCCACACTGACACGACCAGCCACACAACATCTCAAAAGTAAAGTATAAAGAAAAAACAATGCCACAAATATAAAGTGGTAGGTTCCTGCTGTGGAAAGATCAGTCCTACTGAATCATTGTGGTACTATCCTGTCACTTTGTATGTACGTGACAGTAGTCTCTGAACATTTACGATGCTATGTGCTAGTCCTAATGCGAAACGTGGTCTTCCTTCAGGCAAAACACTACCGCTTTGGTCCACTGGCGCCGCTAAAATCAACTAAAACTGAAAGTTCTTAAGTGGGGCTTTAAGAACAACAAAATTACGGAATACTGATGGCGGAAGCTGCCGTGCACGGCGCTAACCACAGCCCATCAGGAGCAGTTAGGGTTGGTTTCTTGCTCTTGACATGAGCTTTCCAGGCCGGGATCCAACCAGTAACCCTCCTGTTACGAGACGGCCACTGAGCCACGCCCCCCTTAGACACCTACCCATGTTTATATTCAGGAGCGGTGTGTAGTGTAGCATGTTTAGCTATTTATTTGAGTGATGATGATACCTGTGAGAATCACAGTTTACTGGCCGCAATTGAGGCACGGATTGCTGACTTAGAAATGACTTTGCACTGTGGAGGGATGTTAGCCGCTAGCGAGGACGTTACATTGCGTTGAGGACTCGGCCCGTTCCTTTATCGCTGTCAAACGATTGGGACACCGCAAGAACGTGTCGTCAACATGTATTATCACCATATAACAATATGACACATGACAATATGACACATGACAAAATGACATATGACATATGACAATATGATACAAGACAATATGACATATGACATATGACAATATGATACAAGACAATATGACATATGACATATGACAATATGACATATGACAATATGATACAAGACAATATGACATATGACATATGACAATATGACATATGACAATATGACACATGATTCATACTTACTATATTGTGCAACCATATTCTCTTTCATTGAAAAGTCAATTTTGCAAAAAAAAAAGTTGGTTATTGGTCTTTAATCAAACTGAATGGAGAAGGTGGATGTGTGTACAAATGGCAGAAGGCCGAGGTACAAGAAAACAAGTGAAATAGCCATTGCAGGGGACAGGTGTAACAGGGTTCTGCTGGGGGGCCCCGAGGCCACCACTGTCCACCTTGGTGTTTATTTGTCCACCCCCTCCCCTCTAGGCACTCAAAGGGTAAACGTCTATTCTGGTTTAGGGTTACAGCTGAGCTGCCTTGAACCCCGGGCTCCCAAGTGCACATGCCATTCCTGGCAAGCCAGTGCCCGCCCGCAGGGAGATAGGGCCACTTTTTTTTCCTTTGTTTCACCCACCTTTGCCCACGCAAACCCTCAATCACATGACACAGAACGAGCAACCTGACCCCCCAATCATGTGTGGCTTTATGTGTCCATCATGTCTGCAGAAGGTGGCTAACAGTTGAAGTCAGGGTGACAACACAAGGTGATGACACATCCATCTTCTTCCATCCATCCAAGACACCAAAGACATTAGTTAGCCAACATCTGTCAGCCATCTATTGAGGAGGAGTCTACCTTTGCAGCACCTGGCCATGGCTCAACATTATTCCTATACTATTTTACAGCTAAGCTGTGGGGGTATAGACCCCCACAGCTTAGCTGTAAAATATATGTATAGACCATAATAAGGCTAAGGTACACAGTGGAGAATAAATTAGGACACAAAAAAGGGTGACCCCTATGGGGTGTGGTCAAAAGTCATGCTAGCATACAGGTGACACAGATATCCTGAACATTGTATTATCATTCGACAAATGCTCAACGATGTATTTATACTTACTTGCTAAATTCCACCATGGCCCTTGCAAAGACCATTGGCTTAATGTTTGACTTTTTTTCCATCAATCTTTCTCAAAATTTACAATCAGTTGCTCGTCAGTTTTTAAATGAAAGTGGGGTGGTAATTGTTCATTTTTGCGACAGCTAGTGGCCACAATAATTCATTAATGTACACTACCGTTCAAAAGTTTGGGGTCACATTGAAATGTCCTTATTTTTGAAGGAAAAGCACTGTACTTTTCAATGAAGATAACTTTAAACTAGTCTTAACTTTAAAGAAATACACTCTATACATTGCTAATGTGGTAAATGACTATTCTAGCTGCAAATGTCTGGTTTTTGGTGCAATATCTACATAGGTGTATAGAGGCCCATTTCCAGCAACTATCACTCCAGTGTTCTAATGGTACAAATGTGTTTGCTCATTGGCTCAGAAGGCTAATTGATTATTAGAAAGCCCTTGTGCAATCATGTTCACACATCTGAAAACAGTTTAGCTCGTTACAGAAGCTACAAAACTGACCTTCCTTTGAGCAGATTGAGTTTCGGGAGCATCACATTTGTGGGGTCAATTAAACGCTCAAAATGGCCAGAACTTTCATCTGAAACTCGACATTCTGTTCTTGTTCTTAGAAATGAAGGCTATTCCACAAAATTGTTTGGGTGGCCCCAAACTTTTGAACGGTAGTGTATATAAGACAGATACTGCCCTCCAAAATAGTCTCTCTCTTTTTGCTGAAATAACATTAGAGGAATTATTACGGCGTGTAAGTGGGATAAAACAAACAACATGTTTACTTGACCCTCTTCCTGGGAAATCTATTAAAGAACTGTTTGTAATATTAGGACCATCAGTGCTAAATATTATAAACGTATCACTTTCCTCTGGCCCTGTTCCCCTAGCATTTAAAAAAGCGGTTATTCATCCTCTGCTCAAAAGACCTAACCTCCATCCTGACCTCATGGTAAACTACCGGCCGGTGTCCCACCGTCCCTTTATTTCCAAAATCCTCGAAAAAATAGTTGCACAGCAGCTAAATGAACACTTAGTGTCTAACAATCTCTGTGAACCTTTCAGTCCGGTTTCAGGGCAAATCACTCTACGGAGACAGCCCTCGCAAAAATGACTAATGATGTATTGCTGACGATGGATTCTGATGCGTCATCTATGTTGCTGCTTCTTGATCTTAGCGCCGCTTTCCATACCGTCCATCATAATATTTTATTAGAGCGTATCAAAACACGTGTTGGTATGTCAGACTTAGTCTTGTCTTGGTTTAACTCTTATCTTACTGACAGGATGCAGTGCGTCTCCCATAACAATGTGACCTCGGACTATGTTAACGTAATGTGCGGAGTTCCCCAGGGTTCGGTTCTTGGCCCTGCACTCTTTAGTATTTACATGCTGCCGCTAGGTGACATCATACGTGTTAGCTTTCACTGTTATGCTGATGACACCCAACTCTACATGCCCCTAAAGCTGACCAACACGCCAGATTGTAGTTAGCTGGAGGCGTGTCTTAATGAAATTAAACAATGGATGTCCGCTAACTTTAAATGTAAATGGCTAACTTTTTGCAACTCAACACTAAGAAAACGGAAATGCTGATTATTGGTCCTGCTAGACACCGACATCTATTTAATAACATCTGCAATCCCCTCCAAGGTTTCTCATTGTGCCCATTGGATTGACTTTTTTCTTGCCCTGATGTGGGAACTGATGTCGTTGTGGCTTGTGCAGCCCTTTGAGACACTCGTGACGCAATAAGTTGAATGAGGCGTACAGGATACTTTTTTAAAACGCTTCCACCTCGGAGACATTGGATCTAAGTAATATGCAACTATAATTATTTGATACTACAAATGGCGTGTTTTAGACTATCAATCAAATCAATCAAAGTTCAGCCCTTTATCACAAGTGTCTCAAAGGGCTGCACAAACCACAACGATATCATTGGCTCAGAACCCACATCAGGGCAAGGAAAAGACTCAAGCCAATGTGAACAATGAGAAACCTTGGAGGGTGCAATGGATGCCGAGTGGATTGAGTCCAGTTCATAGTGAGGCCAGCAGCCACTACAATATTCTTCAAGGATGTATGTCTAGCTTGTGTGCTAGCTCTTAGTAGCCTATAGCCCACCATGTTTACCTTTTGTCAATGAATTCACTAAAATAGAAGAAAAGACCAGCCTTGTGTGCTTATTAGAAGACATTTGGATGGTAAGTGTCTGTCGAGCTTTGCACAAGTAAACAAGACTGCTTGTATCTGAGCCTCATATCGCTAAGTGGAAATGCTTTGATTGATTGATTGAAACTTTTGTTAGTAGATTGCACAGTGAAGTACATATTCCCTACAATTGACCACTAAATGGTAAGACCCCAATAAGTTTTTCAACTTGTTTAAGTCGGGGTCCACTTAAATTGATTCATGATACAGATATATACTATCAAATATATACTAACATCATAATACAGTCATCACACAAGATAATCATCAGAGTATATACATTACATTATTTACATTATTTACAATCCGGGGTGTGGGATATGGAGGGGGGGGGGGGTAGGTTTGGTTGGTATCAACACTTCTGTCATCAACAATCAGCATCAACAATTGCATCATCAGAGAAATGGACATTGAAACAGTGTAGGTCTGACTTGCTAGGATATGTACAGCAAGTAGTGGACATAGAGAGAGATATCAGAAAGCATAAGAAAAACATTTGATTTTTAACAATCCAATTATTAACAATCCGGGGAGGGTGTTAGTTTAGGGTTGAAGTTGCCTGGAGGTGTACTTTTATTGCGGTTTTGAAGGAGGATAGAGATGCCCTTTCTTTTATACCTGTTGGGAGCGCATTCCACATTGATGTGGCATAGAAAGAGAATGAGTTAAGACCTTTGTTAGATCGGAATCTGGGTTTAACGTGGTTAGTGGAGCTCCCCCTGGTGTTGTGGTTATGGCGGTCATGCTAGCAGATATAATCCAATATTGGTTTTACTGCTGATATTACTGATCATACCAATATCCAATATCGGATCGGGACACCCCTAGTAACAAGTGCAATATGCTTTACTTTGCGTGCCTCAAATAACTAGCATCACTTTTGATATAAGAATGGAAGTTTGCATGAAAAAAAAACTATCTGTCAGTATTGTTTTGGCCTACTTGCAGCGTATCAGAGCAAGTGGAAGTGACATCAAGGCAAGTGGAAGTGACATCAGAGCAAGTGGAAGTGACATCAAGGCAAGTGGAAGTGACATCAGAGCAAGTGGAAGTGACATCAGAGCAAGTGGAAGTGACATCAGAGCAAGTGGAAGTGACATCAGAGCAAGTGGAAGTGACATCAGAGCAAGTGGAAGTGACATCAGAGCAAGTGGAAGTGACAACTGTGCAAGTGGAAGTGACATCAGAGCAAGTGGAATTGACATCAGAGCAAGTGGAAGTGACATCAGAGCAAGTGGAAGTGACAGCTGTGCAAGAAACAGAAGTTGACAGAAAAAATGTCCTCCTTAAAAAGAGTAAATAAAAATGTAATACAAGTTATTTTTGCTTGTAATGAGCAAAGAAATCTGCCAATGGAACAAGTTAAAGTTGTCTTGGTAAGATTTCTTGAACAGGGACATTATATTTAAGCGTCCCTGCCCGCGACTCGCTCGTGAAAAGTTCGGCAAAGTAACAAAAATGAAGAGGAAAACAATATGATTACAAAGCCAAATGTCCTTTTGTGTGAATGTTTGGGCTTCAAACCGAATGGGCAATATGAGCCCATCAACACGGGAAAAGACAACTGGGGGGAAAAAATGCACTTTAAGGTGTTCAATATTTATTTAACTTAAATGTTTGCTCACGGAAATGAGAGTCCGTTTTATTTTTTTGTTTATTTAGAATAACTAAATGTTATTTACCTTCCAATTACAGTACAATGGTAAACAATTCTACAGTAATGAGAAATTGTATAACGTGTACATCCTTTTAAATGGTTATTTGCCTTATTATACATTATGATTACATTAGTGCTTAATTTAGTCAAAAAGTAATGCTGACAACAATACTGTTCATCGGCAACAATTTGTAGGACAATGTATCGTCCAGCAAAATGTGTTATTGGCCCGTCTGATGAAGTATAAATGGAAATAATTGAAGAGCGTATTTATATGTTGTGATCAAGCTTAGTGCAACTCATTGAAGCTGACCGGCTGCAAAGTCAACAATGAAATAGAGGAAGGTGAGAGAGGTGGGCGGGGCGTACCGTACATCTTGCCCTCGTCAGAGAGGATGATTTTCCTGCGGCCACAGGGCGGGTAAATGGCCAGGGCCTCCTGGAAGCTCTGCTCAATGTCGGGGCTCCACACGCCTTCCGCATCGTTCTCCAAGGGTTTGTCTAGCCCGTCCCCCAGCTCCTCGCTCCCACCCCTGGGGGAGGGGGCCGGCACCCACTCCGTAGACGTGGTGGGAAGACGGGAAGGGAACCACAGAGCAAGGATGGATGCTGGAGTGTTTCAGGGTAGCAGGCTGGAGGTTGTGTTCCTTCTTGTAGGGAATCCAGCAGTGTGTTGATGTTAGCCCTAGAACACAAGGGAATAGTAATACATTCAATTCTTATCTGCAAGAACAATTCACACTTTCCTGGAGGAAATGTCTTTTAAAAATCATACCAAAAAAAATTAATCTCAATCACTATAAAACTATTTTTTTAATTAATTTTGTTTTATGTATTTTATTACGTGCGTACTGTATTTATTCAAACCAGTTCACTCCTTAATCACTAAAATAATTTAATTAGTATTTTTGTTTTATTTTGCATGTATGTTATGTATTTTAAAGGCCTACTGAAATGATTTTTTTTTATTTAAACGGGAATAGCAGATCCATTCTATGTGTCATACTTGATCATTTCGCGATATTGCCATATTTTTGCTGAAAGGATTTAGTAGAGAAAATCGACGATAAAGTTCGCAATTTTTGCTCGCTGATAAAAAAAGCCTTGCCTGTACCGGAAGTAGCGTGACGTCACAGGAGCTAGTATTCCTCACAATTCCCCATTGTTTACAATGGGGCGAGAGAGATTCGGACCGAGAAAGTGATGATTACCTCAATAATTTGAGCGAGGATGAAAGATTCGTAGATGAGGAACGTTACAGTGAAGGACTTGAGAGACAGTGATGGACGTATCTTTTTTCGCTCTGACATTAGCTCTCCACCTACGCCAGCCAGCCCTCATCTACTCATCAACACCCGTGCTCACCTGCGTTCCAGCGATCGGCAGAAGGACGAAGGACTTCACCCGATGCGTTTGGCGGCCCGGAGACGTAGGAAGTCAAGGTGAGGTCGGCGGCTTGCGCGGCTAGCGCTCCAACAAAGTCCTCCTGGTTGTGTTGCTGTAGTCCGCTGCTAATACACCGATACCACCTACAACTGTCTTCTTTGCAGCCTTCATTGTTCATTAAACAAATTGCAAAAGATGTCCAGAATACTGTGGAATTATGAAATGAAAACAGAGCTTTTTGTATAGGATTCTAAGGGGTACCATAACTTCCGTTACTCTGACTTCGTCACGCGCATACGTCATCATACCGCGACGTTTCAGCCGGATATTTCCCGGGAAGTTTTAAATGTCACTTTATAAGTTAACCCGGCCGTATTGGCATGTGTTGCAATGTTAAGATTTCATCATTGATGTATAAACTATCAGACTGCGTGGTCGGTAGTAGTGGGTTTCAGTAGGCCTTTAAGTTGTTTGTTTCAAATGTGGTATTTTGTATTTGTTGCAACTACGCAATCAATTTACACATTACTAATAAAACTATATTTGAATACTTCAATCAATTACTTTACTGTCATTGTCAAAATAACAGCAGTTATACATACTACAAAATGTTAAACTTTACTTATATTTATACTTCAGTACAGTATTAATATTTGTAACTTAACTCTCAAAATGGTTCAGAATGTCAATCCTAGTAATGTAGCATATTTGTATTGCTGCGTGTTGCCAGGTGTGCATAACTGCTCCATAGGCCAGTGAAAAAATTGTTGTCATGCACCGAGTGAAAGGGAAGTTTTGATGAGTCACAAGTATTGTGTGACATACACAATACTTGTTATTGTCATCACATTTTGATTATGGCTTCTCACCATCATGATATTGATTAAAACAGTAATAATAATGGAATGCAAAAAACCTGGGCTTGTAACGGTGAAACAGAAGAGTGAGCGTACCGTATGAGTGGAAAAAAGACCACGTCTACTAGAAGTTGGGGATCGTACCATGGTTGCTATTTTTTAATTGACACAGCGTTAGTAGGCCTAATCAACAATCACTAAACTCAATAAAAAAGTATAGACATATGATTTTGATGTCCATGTTAACGTAACCAACCACAGACCGAGTCACATATTTGGCCAATAAAATGCGCTGATAAATGCAGAATATCACTTAAATTGATGGAAATGTGAGTCAAATGTGACCAAATTGAACGTTAGTTTGGAAAAATTCCAAAAGACGTCTTGATCTAAACAACGTCAAGAGGGCCTCTTTGAAACAGACTAAACTATGAAGTTAAAGTACCAATGATAGTCACACACACACACACACACTAGGTGTGGTGAAATTTGTCCTTTGCATTTGACCCATCACCCTTGTTCACCCCCTGGGAGGTGAGGGGAGCAGTGAGCAGCAGCGGTGGCCATGCCCGGGAATCATTTTTGGTGATTGAACCCCCAATTCCAAGCCTTGATGCTGAGTGCCAAGCAGGGAGGTAATGGCTCCCATGTTTATAGTCTTTGGTATGACTCGGCCGGGGTTTGAACTCACAACTTAGTCTAACCACTAGGCCACTGAGTAGGTTAGCGCAAGCTGAAGCTAGCAAGAACAATCCACAAGACATTTCATCTGCTTGTGTTGTTGTGAACGACATCATCGATGTAAGAGCAATACAGAAACAGGACAGCAGTCGCAACTTAAGAGGATCTCTTTGTTTTCCCCCAACAGCCTCAAGTCATCAGCACACTTCCAATCTCAGAACAACAGCACACTTCCCCTTTTCACAATAACAGCACGGTGCGCCACATCCGGTCTAACAAAATAAGAGTTTTGAAAAAGTACCTTACACAAGCATAATGTACTTAAAGTAGCAGTAGAGTGGAAAAACAAGTTGCCTCTACATTGAAGCTAGTATCATAGATATCTGATTTATGACATCAAAAGACTTCCAAAGTTTGCAAATAAATACTAGATATGATCAAAATAGGATCAATCTCACAGAGATTCCCGAACCATTTTGAGAGATGAGGAGGCCAGTCACGTGATCATGTGACGTCACGCTAGGAACCAAAGATCAACAACAATGCTAATCAAGCAGACTTTGTGAGAGCCAACAACAATTACTTTTGGAAAAATGATGATCCAAGACCTTATATATTTTTGAGCCCGAACACAAAGAGGATGAGCAATAAGTTTTAGAAGCCGAGTGATGGATGCAGCTTCATTGTGACACTATAGCATCCGCAGCATTGCTAGCTGCTGAACATACTAACTCACTTTAACAAACACTTACTGTAATATTTCCACTCTCGCTGGGATGCCCACCGACATCACTCGTTCACATCATTTTGTAATCTTCACGAAGGGTTAAAACAAGTTCCTGCAGGAAGCGTCTTGTGGGGTCTACTTTGTCATCTCGGGGGATGTGAAAGTGGACCAGCCTGTCAGACCATGGCCACATTTGTCTACTAGCAGGTGACAGGTGCATGAATTATAATCTAAAATGTACTTTTAGCAAGTTCGACACCAAACAGAAGCAGAAGTCTGCTCAGTGTGTCAACAATAGCAGCGTAAGCTAACATTAGCTCACTTCTATCAATACGCCGCTAAAATAGTCCGTCTGTGTTAGCGCTTGTAATAACAATATGACTCATATTTGGTTCATTCTCAGGTCAGGACATGTAAATATAGTACTGTTGACAGTTTCTGGGTGTTTTTAGAGTGTATTGAGGGCCTTTGATCAGTTGAATCAGTTGTTGGCTATTTTGGTGTGTTTCCAGTATGACTGACCTAATAATATGGTCAGAGTGCAGAAGTGTTACTAGTGTGATGTCACTGTTCGTAAATAGCCGAAGGTATTCAGAGTGCAATATTCAAATTGCATTTAAATTAGCTAATATTTTCTCAAATTTAATTTGACACAAAAAGCACACAATAAGTGTAAAAGGTCAAAAAGCGGAATTAAAAAAAATATATATTGTATTGTCTTTTGTATTTCTTTTGTTATTTTTATTTTATTGCTGTTATTATTATTATTATTGTTGTTTTACTTTTTGTTGTTTAAGTTACTCATTTAGGGCAGCACGGTGGCACAGGGGTTAGTGCATGTGCCTCAGAGTACGAAGGTCCTGAGTTCAATCCTGGGCTCGGGATCTTTCTGTGTGGAGTTTGCATGTTCTCCCCGTGACTGCGTGGGTTCTACTCCGGCTTCCTCCCACCTCCAAAGGCATGCACCTGGGGATAGGCCCCTCCCACCTCCAAAGACATGCACCTGGGGATAGGTTGATTGGCAACACTAAATGGTCCCTAGTGTGTGAATGTTGTCCATCTGTGTTGATCCTGTGATGAGGTGGTGACTTGTCCAGGGTGTACCCCGCCTTCCGCCCGAATGCAGCTGAGATAGGCTCCAGCACCCCCCGCAACCCCGAAAGGGACAAGTGGTAGAAAATGGATGGATGGAAGTTACCAGTTTGTCATCTAAATGTTATTTAATGTTGCATCTGGGTGGTGCAATACATTGAATAATTGTGTTATAAATTGTGTTTCAATATCAATCAAAATAAAGGTTGATTTGTATTGTTGCTCTAATGGTGCAGCCTTAATAAAAGCCAGTAAAGTGAGTAAAGTAGCCATTGGAAGGTATAGCTCCTTCCAACATGTCACAGCAGCTGCTCACAGCAACAGTGATTAGGTTAGTGCAGGCGGTAAAAGAAATAAAAGAGGGGAGATGAAGACGAGGAGGGGTGTTGCTGGGGGGCTCCAAAGTCAATAGATGAGGAGCCACATTAGAGAGGCTCATCATCCACACACACATTCATGCCAAAAGGAGCACGGCAGGATATTACGGCTCCAGGGGGAGAGTTTTGTTGCTGGCTGAGATCTTCACTACAACTAAATTGTTAGGAAGGAATTTGTATCAATGTTGATCACATTTGCTGCCTATGAATGTCTCTAATTAGCTTGGCATTCCTGAATGACTGCACATCATCCTGATGCAGACTTGACTGAGGGACAGACTGACATCCTCTTTGTTTTTCAGGGTGTGCAGTTTGTAGCAACATCAGCTACACCACTGACATCCTCTTTGTTATTCAGGGTGTGCAGTTTGTAGCAACATCAGCTACACCACTGACATCCTCTTTGTTATTCAGGGTGTGCAGTTTGTAGCAACATCAGCTACACCACTGACATCCTCTTTGTTATTTAAGGTGTGCATTATGTAGCAACATCAGCTACACCACTGACATCCTCTTTGTTATTTAGGGTGTGCATTATGTAGCAACATCAGCTACACCACTGACATCCTCTTTGTTATTTAAGGTGTGCATTATGTAGCAACATCAGCTACACCACTGACATCCTCTTTGTTATTCAGGGTGTGCAGTTTGTAGCAACATTAGCTACACCACTGACATCCTCTTTGTTATTTAAGGTGTGCAGTTTGTAGCAACATCAGCTACACCACTGACATCCTCTTTGTTATTTAAGGTGTGCAGTTTGTAGCAACATCAGCTACACCACTGACATCCTCTTTGTTATTTAAGGTGTGCAGTTTGTAGCAACATCAGCCACACCACTGACATCCTCTTTGTTATTTAAGGTGTGCAGTTTGTAGCAACATCAGCTACACCACTGACATCCTCTTTGTTATTTAAGGTGTGCAGTTTGTAGCAACATCAGCTACACCACTGACATCCTCTTTGTTATTTAAGGTGTGCATTATGTAGCAACATCAGCTACACCACTGACATCCTCTTTGTTATTTAAGGTGTGCAGTTTGTAGCAACATCAGCTTCCTGTCCTGACCATCAAAATGGAAGTGAGCCGAGAGGGAAGCACTTGCTCAAGAAGGAAGTTATGCGTGGGTACAATCAGAGCTTTGTTGTTGTGGACTTTTCCTGCTGGCTCAGACCTCCGGCATGTCCATTTAGGGCAAGAACAGGGCAGTGACGTCACTTGTAATACGTGTTAGGTGGGAAGTTATCAAAGGAAGGGCTTTAAAACAGGATTGGTTTCACTGGGTGAGAGGTCAAAGTAGTCCAGGGACTCAATCAGGTGTGTTCCACAACTTGTCCACACACAAATACAAACATGCAGGCTTAGTTCAGTCTCTTCAAAATCAACTGAGCTTAGTCCTCCGATAGTGGACCACAAAGTAAACCAGCAGTATAACAACCAAGTGTGCTAAAATGCATCTCGATAGAGAAAGTTCTCTTCTCTCATTGGCGGTAAGAATGTCAATGATAAAAAGGAGAGAAAAATGAGCCTTTATTGTTAACTTGTCAAAAAGCTACTTGTAGTTTGGTCACTAGTACGCCATCCAGGATTTGCACATTAAAGAAATGCAACACATGGTGCTTTACAGACTTTAAAACAATGCGCCCATGACTCACCTCTCTCCATTATCAGTCACAAACACACACACACACACACACACTCACACTGAGTACAGAGGAGCCAGGTGAGGTAACACCATCACAGGAGCCGTCTGCACCAAAGTTAAAGTTAAAGTACCAATGATTGTCACGCACACACTAGGTGTGGTGAAATTTGTCCTCTGCATTTGACCCATCACCGTTGTTCACCCCCTGGGAGGTGAGGGGAGCAGAGAGCAGCAGCGTGGGCCACGCTCGGTAATCATTTGGTGATTTAACCCCCAATTCCAACCCTTGATGCTGAGTGCCAAGCAGCGAGGTAATGGCTCCCATTTTTATAGTCTTTGGTATGACTCGGCCGCGGTTTGAACTCACAACCTACCGACCACAGCCACCAAGCGCCTCCACAGTCCTGGCCCATAAAATCCCTGATGTAGACGACTCCCGCCCAGGAATGCTGGGAACTTGGAAAGTAGGAATAATAACACGCGTACAAATAGTAAGAACTATGATTAAGAATGAAGGATACAATATGACAAAAAATAGCCTGAAGATAGAAATTAATTCAAAGTTTTACCCTTTAAAATCGTTTTTAATCATATTTTTTTTTATATTGGTTCTATATTTATTATTATTTTGTATTTATTCAGTCATTGGTGGAGCTAAGGATAATATTTGAATATTGTTTTTAATATTGTTGTGCAGCACTTTAGAAACATGTTTGTTGTTTAATAATAATAATGGATTAGATTTATATAGCACTTTTCTAGAAACTCAAAGCCCTTCACAGAGAAGTGAGAACCCATCATTCATTAAATGTGCTATACAAATAAAGTGTATTGGATTGAAAGTAAATATATAATAAATAAATAGAACTAAATCAAATCTAGCATAAATAAGAATACAAATTCAAATAGGAATGAATTCTATAAAATAAAATAAATAAAATCTCAATCAAAAAGGCTGCTCTTAAAAACATGAACATTCTCTGCAGCCCCGAGAAGACGTAATAATAGAAAGATGACTTTTGGAATAATTAGGAGAGTGTCGGAGGATCTCAGGTTAGAAGCAAATCTGAAAGAAAAGAAGGCCCAATAACATAAACACATTTATAGACCATAAGAAGAACTTTCAAATGGATCCTGAAACCCTGCAGTGATGTAACCTCTGGTGTAATGTGGAAGATATCACTTTACCTTCCAGGTGAACTATCTGATGGTCCACAAGTTTTTTCTTTTCAAATCAATATTTCTTTCCACAGGTTTGGGCCGATAAATACAAATGCCTTTTTTAATGCCAATTTTGCTGGGGTAAAATCTCATTTGTTAAATGTTAGTACAAGTATAAAAATTATCATGATGTAAAATTCCATTAGCCTGTCAGTGGGATTGTCCATTGTATGTTAGCATTAGGCTAGCAGCATTAGTGCCAACCTTAATCCTGCCTGATTGCATTGCTTTTTTCAGTTTGTACCAGCTGTATTTAACATGATTCCTAAAGGTTTGTGCACCTCATGTGAATATTCATCTACTTTCCTTTGTGTGCTTAGTGGAGAACATGAATAAACAACCTCAATTTGGAAGTTTTTTCATCACTAATTTGAAGAACTATCAACCCATTCGCCAAACTATACTAACCTTTAGAGCAGGGGTCACCAACGCGGTGGTAGCCCGTAAGGACCAGATGAGTAGCCAGCTGGCCTGTTCTAAAAATAGCTCAAATAGCAGCACTTACCAGTGAGCTGCCTCTATTTTTTTAATTTTATTTATTTACTAGCAAGCTGGTCTCGCTTTGCCCGACATTTTTAATTCTAAGAGAGACAAAACTCAAATAGAATTTGAAAATCCAAGGAAATATTTTAAAGACTTGGTCTTCACTTGTTTAAATAATATTCATTAATTTTTTTACTTTGCTTCTTGTAACTTTCAGAAAGACAATTTTAGAGAAAAAATACAACCTTAAAAATGATTTTAGGATTTTTAAACACATATACCTTTTTACCTTTTAAATTCCTTCCTCTTCTTTCCTGGCAATTTAAATCAATGTTCAAGGAAATTATTTTTTTTTATTGTAAAGAATAATAAATACATTTTAATTTAATTCTTCATTTTAGCTTCTGTTTTTTCGACGAAGAATATTTGTGAAATATTTCTTCAAACTTATTATGATTAAAATTCAAAAAAATTATTCTGGCAAATCTAGAAAATCTGTAAAATCAAATTTAAATCTTATTTCAAAGTCTTTTGAATTTCTTTTAAAATTTTTGTTCTGGAAAATCTAGAAGAAATAATGATTTGTCTTTGTTAGAAATATAGCTTGGTCCAATTTGTTATATATTCTAACAAAGTGCAGATTGGATTGTAACCTATTTAAAACATGTCATCAAAATTCTAAAATGTGTCTTAATCAGGAAAAATTACTAATGATGTTCCATAAATTCTTTTTTTAATTTTTTCAAAAAGATTCAAATTAGCTAGTTTTTGAATTTTAAAGAGTCGAAATTGAAGATAAACTATGTTTCAAAATTGAATTGTAATTTTTTTCGTGTTTTCTCCTCTTTTAAACCATTCAATTAAGTGTAAATATCATTCATTATTAATAATAACATAGAGTTAAAGGTAAATTGAGCAAATTGGCTATTTCTGGCAATTTATTTAAGTGTGTATCAAACTGGTAGCCCTTCGCATTAATCACTACCCAAGAAGTAGCTCTTGGTTTCAAAAAGGTTGGTGATCCCTGCTTTAGAGAGGGCAGGATGATAGACCAGGGGTGCACAAAGTCTTACATTGTAGGATCTATCTACATTATGTTAGGATAATGAGCCATTACCCCTTCCAAGTCAAAATGTCCTACGGGTTAATTAGCTAAAAAAAACAACACCATCCCACATCCTATGGGTTAATTAGCTAAAAACACAACACCATACCACATCCTACTTGTTAATTAGCTAAAAAAACGACACCATACCACGTCCTACGGGTTAATTAGCTAAAAACACAACACCATACCACGTACTACGGGTTAATTAGCTAAAAACACAACACCATACCACATCCTACTTGTTAATTAGCTAAAAAAATGACACCATACCACGTCCTACGGGTTAATTAGCTAAAAACACAACACCATACCACATCCTACTTGTTAATAAGCTAAAAAAAAACGACACCATACCACGTCCTACGGGTTAATTAGCTAAAAACACAACACCATACCACGTCCTACGTCCAACCCCACTGAGGCCCCTCTTGCCTGGATCCGCTCAGCAGGATAATCCCCCAGCTGGTGCTGAGCGGTCAGGAGGGCCAAAACCCTCAACCACCACAAGCCCTTTTAGCAGAACTGCGTACCTGTGCACCTCCCAATACACACTAAGTTGGCATAACTGTTAAGTTAAAAATGATGAAACCCATCAATTTAATGTGTCTTTTATTTATGCTTCAGCTGAACATGCAATTGTTGTGTTTGACGTCACATTGCAGCAACTTTTTACATTTTTTTCTAAAATGTCAACACATTCAGATGGAAAATCTCATTTGTTTTTAATGAATGTCTCCTCTGAAGCAGGTGATAAGTGCACCTTTTAATAACTCCCTTTTTCCCCGCAATTGTTCTTTCTAAGCCTTTTTCATTGAATGTTTTCTTCAGGCTAAATTCCAGCCATACGCTCACCATGAATGTGTTTGTGTCTTGTTTCATTTGTTATGCATGAAGATCTCAGAATAAAAAGAAATACAAATAAAACATGTTTTACTTTAGTGGTGATCAGGGGGAAAAAAATAAACAATGAATAATAGCATTCATTAAACTTATTAATGCATTATCTGTAGGACTTCAGTAGTTTTGGCATTTTGAAGTAAAACCAAATGGTTTGTGTCTATCAGCATGTTGCTAATACATTTACTAACTGTCTCGTCTTTAATGTAAGTGTGATGTCATTCTCATGCTCACAGTGGGGGGGCTAGCAGGTGCTTTTTGAGAGGGGCAATGTGGCTCAGAGACTTTTCAATCCAAATGAAAGTAAGGAGGACTTTTACCAGCAAATGGGCTGTTTCCTGTTTAAGGATAGGCTTATGCACTTTCTAGTGAAAACACCTTTATTTACTTTCATCCATCCATCCATCCATTTTATACCGCTTGTCCCTTTTGGGGCCGCGGGGGGTGCTGCATACAGTATATAAAAAGAAATGTACTATTTATTTCAAAACAATATTTAAACTGAAGTGAATAATTTTCTTTTTTTTAAGCAACCTGTATTAACATTGATTAGATCCCAAAAATGCTTTATAAAAAACTGTGAACCTGACTGCACGTCACTGGTGAACCTTATTCTGTGCCTTGGAAAATGCAATAACATGGTTTTTCTGATGATTTTATGTGAGAATATACAAACTACAGTGAATAAACCCCAATATATTTGTGTATATATATATATATATATATATATATATATATATATATATATATATATATATATATATATATATATATATATATATATATATATATATATATATATATATATATTATATATATATATATATACATATATATATATTGTATATATATATGTATGTGTGGGAAAAAATCACAAGACTATTTCATCTCTACAGGCCTGTTTCATGAGGGTTTCCTCAATCATCAGGATAATCTCCTGATGATTGAGGAAACCCTCATGAAACAGGCCTGTAGAGATGAAATAGTCTTGTGATTTTTTCCCACACATACATATTATGCTCTACCACGGTATCGAGCACTATTTTTTTTTTTTGGATAATCCAATTAAGACATATATATTGTATATATATATATATTTATATAAACACTGATACTTTTTCTGCAAATCATCCGTGAAGTTGCATTTACGTTTCAGCATCTCTCTTGTGTCCTGTCTGTCTCTCCACATCTCTCTCTTGTGTCTGTCCCCCCCTAACCCCCCTGGATCCCACACATTGTAAATAATGTAAATAATTCAATGTATATACTCTGATGATGAACTTGTGTGATGACTGTATTATGATGATAGTATATATTTGTACCATGAATTGATTAACGTGGACCCCGACTTAAACAAGTGTAAAAACTTATTGGGGTGTTACCATTTAGTGGTCAATTGTACGGAATATGTACTGTACTGTGCAATCTACTAATAAAAGTTTCAATCAATCAATCAATCCACTCCCTCGCTCTCTCGCACTCTCTGTCTCTGCCCCTCCCTCACGAATGCTGCTGCGTGCGCACACCTTAACAATTTGTTTTGTTTTTAACCCCTTTTTAACCCTGAACGTACATTGAAAATACACACAACCCTAACTCAAAATGCCGGACATTTGAGGCATTCAAGAAACCCCGCCCGGACAGCCACGCAAAAAAGAACATCCATCCATCCATTTTCTACCGCTTGTCCCTTTTGGGGTCGCTGGAGCCTATCTCAGCTGCATTCGGGCAGTAGGCGAGGTACACCCTGGAAAAGTCGATTGGCAACACTAAATTGGCCCTAGTGTGTGAAAAAAAGAGGACATGTCCGGGGAAAAGAGGATGTATGGTCAGTCTAGACCAGGGGTCACCAACCTTTTTGAAACCAAGAGCTACTTCTTGGGTACTGATTAATGCGAAGGGCTACCAGTTTGATACACACTTAAATAAATTGCCAGAAATAGCCAATTTGCTCAATTTATCTTTAACTCTATGTTATTATTAATAATTAATGATATTTACACTTAATTGAATGGTTTAAAAGAGGAGAAAACACAAAAAAATGACAATTACATTTTGAAACATAGTCTATCTTCAATTTCGACTCTTTAAAATTCAAAATTCAACCGAAACAAAGAAGAGAAAAACTAGCTAATTCGAATCTTTTTGAAAAAATTTTAAAAAATAATTTATGGAACATCATTAGTAATTTTTCCTGATTAAGATTAATTTTAGAATTTTGATGACCTGTTTTAAATAGGTTAAAATCCAATCTGCACTTTGTTAGAATATATAACAAATTGGACCAAGCTATATTTCTAACAAAGACAAATCATTATTTCTTCTAGATTTTCCAGAACAAAATTTTTTCAAAGAAATTAAAAAGACTTTGAAATAAGATTTAAATTTGATTCTACAGATTTTCTAGATTTTCCAGAATATTTTTTTTTGAATTTTAATCATAATAAGTTTGAAGAAATATTTCACAAATATTCTTCGTCGAAAAAACAGAAGCTAAAATGAAGAATTAAATTAAAATGTATTTATTATTCTTTACAATAAAAAATAAATTTACTTGAACATTGGTTTAAATTGTCAGGAAAGAAGAGGAAGGAATTTAAAAGGTAAAAAGGTATATGTGTTTAAAAATCCTAAAATCATTTTTAAGGTTGTATTTTTTCTCTAAAATTGTCTTTCTGAAAGTTATAAGAAGCAAAGTAAAAAAATAATGAATTTATTTAAACAAGTGAAGACCAAGTCTTTAAAATATTTTCTTGGATTTTCAAATTCGATTTGAGTTTTGTCTCTCTTAGAATTAAAAATGTCGAGCAAAGCGAGACCAGCTTGCTAGTAAATAAATACAATTTAAAAAATAGAGGCAGCTCACTGGTAAGTGCTGCTATTTGAGCTATTTTTAGAACAGGCCGGCGGGCTACTCATCTGGTCCTTACGGGCTACCTGGTGCCCGCGGGCACCACGTTGGTGACCCCTGGTCTAGACAATGATGTTTGTCTGGGTACAGAAGCAACATGCTATGTAAAATGCTATCATGCAACTTTCTTCAAGCTAGCGTACAGAAGACAGACACTTACGTACAACATTTAAAAAAAAAAAGAAAATCTGATCATTTTGTGCTGAAAGTGAATACTAAGGAGTGTGTATGTGCAGTCCACTGGTCACAGTCAGCACCCTAATGGAAATGCAAATACGGTATAGTATGGTATGGTATGGTATGGTATGGTATGGGATCAGAATAGCATATGATGAGAGGGCAGCGGGGTTATTTTGCTGCCATTATTTGCCTCAAACACATTTAGACACCTGCAAATAGATCATTACATCAACCCAGCCAGAACATTTAGATCGATGACTCCTATAATTCATCTCAGTTGTAACAAATCAATAAACCCGCACATTGCCTTTGCCTTTTTCTAGACAAGTCCCTTTTTTTTTTAAATTGGTCAAATGACTGTTTCTTGAGAATGTTTACTATCTCGCAGTCGTACTAAAAGGATAGAAAAGGGGTATGATAGCAAAGTATTGTCATTGCACTTCAAAAGTCAAACAAAATGAGAGGCTTTGAAAAGCAGACATATATAGTACATGGTGACAGAAGAGGAACACTGATGGGTCGCAGCGTTAAAAGGGGGCTGGGGGAAAAGGTGGACGTGGGGAGTCGATCCCAGACTAGGCTCCGAGGGGGGGGGCTCAAAACATCTTGATAGTCATGATAAGCACATAATTACATTAGGACACCGAAAAAAGGGCTAGGTTGTGTAGTTAGCTACAATGCTTGATACCAGATACCCAGATTCCGAACTAACAAAGGTCTTAACTCATTCTCTTTCTATGCTACATCAATGTGGAATGCGCTCCCAACAGGTGTAAAAGAAAGGGCATCTCTATCCTCCTTCAAAACCGCAATAAAAGTTCACCTACAGGAAACTACAACCCTAAACTAACACCCTCCCCAGATTGCTAATAATCAAATGTAAACAATCAAATGCAGATACTTTTTATGTCTTCTGATCTCTCTCTCTCTCTCTCTCTCTCTCTCTCTCTCTCTCTCTATCTCTCTCTCTCTATCTCTCTCTGTCCACTACTTGCTGTCCATATCCTACCCCCCCCCCTCCACACCCCTGATTGTAAATAATGTAAATAATTCAATGTGATTATCTTGTGTGATGACTGTATTATGATGATAGTATATATCTGATAGTATATATCTGTATCATGAATCAGTTTAAGTGGACCCCGACTTAAACAAGTTGAAAAACTTATTGGGGTGTTACCATTTAGTGGTCAATTGTACGGAATATGTACTTCACTGTGCAACCTACTAATAAAAGTCTCAATCAATCAAAAAAACCCATCTTTATCATGTAAGTCATTTTTTAAAAAAACTGCGTCCACACTACAAAATGGAAAAAAACAAATGTCCAGCTACTTCTCAAGTGTACGCCTCCTTCAATAAAATACAGGTGAGTACATAAAGGCCCTTAGCTCCGCCTTGAAATAGCTGAGTAACGATGTAAGGATGTGCATGTTAATGATAACAGCTGCAAAACTCACAATTTTACCCTTTAAATTAAATGATCAAAACACTGTGACTGTTAACTGCACTTTGACGTACTCACAAAATGACCGGCGCCAGCTTGCAAGCGTAAATGCTAACATGAAAACAAGACATATTAACGTCTTTCCCCAACCTAAAGTGATATAAACACAACTAAACTATTCAGTAGTGCACAGTGAGCCTGCAAGCTGTGCTCTCTCACTACACAGTGCTCTTCTATACTCTCCTATAGATTAGCCATTGAAACTGATAAAATACTAAAACACTTTTAGCGAAGCATAGGAAACACAAAACATAAAACGGTGCATTTATTTATTTTAGTTATTAAAACAATTTGTCAAACCATTTTAGTGTGTAGCAATACTTTTTACAACACATTCAACATAATTGCGAGCAGTCATCCTTTTGCTCACAATAACCGTGATGGGAAATGTTCATGTTGAGAACATTTCACGGGGAAATGTTGTTGGGAATATCACTTCTTCAGCATGTTGAGCATGTTGGGAATATCACTTCTTCAGCATGTTGAGCATGTTGGGAATATAACTTCTTCAGCATGTTGAGCATGTTGGGAATATCACTTCTTCAATATGTTGAGCATGTTGGGAATATAACTTCAGCATGTTGGGAATATCACTTCTTCGGCATGTTGGGAATATCACTTCTTCAGCATGTTGGGAATATCACTTCTTCAGCATGTTGGGAATATCACTTCTTCAGCATGTTGTGCCATCTGAAGCTTATGTAAATAAAACATGTATTTTCTCCTATTTGGTTGGTTGAATTGAGCAGAAACAGGAGTGAAATGAAGACACACTGAGGTGACGTTTTTGTTGCAGCAGACTGTGAGGCATTATTCTTCATATGTGAGGCATTATTCTTCATATGTGAGGAATTATTCTTCATATGTGAGGCATTATTCTTCATATGTGAGGAATTATTCTTCATATGTGAGGCACTATTCTTCATATGTGAGGCGTTATTCTTCATATGTGAAGCATTATTCTTCATATGTAAGGCATTATTCTTCATATGTGAGGCATTATTCTTCATATGTGAGGCATTATTCTTCATATGTGAGGCATTATTCTTCATCTGTGAGGCATTATTCTTCATCTGTGAGGCATTATTCTTCATATGTGTGGCATTATTCTTCATATGTGAGGCATTATTCTTCATATGTGAGGAATTATTCTTCATATGCGAAGCATTATTCTTCATATGTGAGGCATTATTCTTCATATGTGAGGAATTATTCTTTATACGTGAGGCATTATTCTTCATATGTGAGGAATTATTCTTCATATGTGAGGCATTATTCTTCATATGTGAGGAATTATTCTTCATATGTGAAGCATTATTCTTCATATGTGAGGCATTATTCTTCATATGTGAGGAATTATTCTTCATATGTGAAGCATTATTCTTCATATGTGAGGCATTATTCTTCATATGTGAGGCATTATTCTTTATACGTGAGGCATTATTCTTCATGTGAGGAATTATTCTTCATATGTGAGGCATTATTCTTCATATGTGAGGAATTATTCTTTATACGTGAGGCATTATTCTTCATATGTGAGGAATTATTCTTCATATGTGAGGAATTATTCTTCATATGTGAAGAATTATTCTTCATATGTGAGGCATTATTCTTCATATGTGAGGAATTATTTTTCATATGTGAGGCATTATTCTTCATATGTGAGGAATTATTCTTCATATGTGAGGAATTATTCTTCATATGTGAAGCATTATTCTTCATATGTGAGGCATTCTTCATATGTGAGGAATTATTCTTCATATGTGAGGAATTATTCTTCATATGTGAGGAATTATTCTTCATATGTGAAGCATTATTCTTCATATGTGAGGCATTATTCTTCATATGAGTGGCATTATTCTTCATATGGAAGCATTATTCTTCATATGAGCGGCATTATTCTTCATTGTCATGCAAGCACAGGAGGAATGATGGCTATGTGTGATGAGCACACACGTGCAGGCGCACACACACACACACACACACACACACACGCACACACACACACGCACACACACACAATGTTTAGAGTATTATTTCTAGCAGACAACAGCAACAAGACACATGTCCACATTCCTCAGAGTTGTGCCTTGACAGCTGTGCCGATACACCTGTTGTTGCCCCATAGCAATACTCTGTCAGCTGCCCTGTGGGACACCAACACACACACACACACACACACACACACACACACACACACACACACACACACACACACACACACACACACACACACACACACACACACACACACACACACACACACACACACACAGACTTGAACTCTGCCCAACAATAATCCCTGACAGTCCAGCAGCAGCTGTAGCAAGTGCCATCATGTTCAGTACTGCATCTTGGATGACAACACTTAGTTACTATAAAACTTTATGCTTGCAGACAAAATACAGGAGTCAAAGTCAGCAGCTTCTCATCACAAAGCACTTGTCTCATGTAATAGACACAAGTTTATAAATAGAAGCTACACTGCAGTGTGTTAAATACTCAGGGTACCGGTACTCAGGCAGTGTGTTAAAGGCCTACTGAAAGCCACTACTACCGACCACGCAGTCTGATAGTTTATATATCAATGATGAAATCTTAACATTGCAACACATGCCAATACGGCCGGGTTAACTTATAAAGTGACATTTAAAATTTCCCGGGAATTATCCGGCTGAAACGTCGCGGTATGATGACGTATGCGCGTGACGAAGTCAGAGTAACGGAAGTTATGGTACCCGTAGAATCCTATACAAAAAGCTCTGTTTTCATTTCATAATTCCACAGTATTCTGGACATCTTTTGCAATTTGTTTAATGAACAATGAAGGCTGCAAAGAAGACAGTTGTAGGTGGGATCGGTGTATTAGCAGCGGAGTACAGCAACACAACCAGGAGGACTTTGTTGGAGCGCTAGCCGACCTCACCTTGACTTCCTACGTCTCCGGGCCGCCAAACGCATCGGGTGAAGTCCTTCGTCCTTCTGCCGATCGCTGGAACGCAGGTGAGCACGGGTGTTGATGACTAGATGAGGGCTGGCTGGCGTAGGTGGAGAGCTAATGTTTTTAGCATAGCTCTGTGAGGTCCCGTTGCTAAGTTAGCTTCAATGGCGTCGTTAGCACAGCATTGTTAACCTTCGCCAGCCTGGAAAGCATTAACCGTGTATTTACATGTCCACGGTTTAATAGTATTGTTGATTTTCTATCTATCCTTCCAGTCAGGGGTTTATTTTTTTGTTTCTATATGCAGTTAAAGCACGATGCTATCACGTTAGCTCGTAGCTAAAGCATTTCGCCGATGTATTGTCGTGGAGATAAAAGGCACTGAATGTCCATTTTGCGTTCTCGACTCTCATTTTCAAGAGGATATAGTATCCGAGGTGGTTTAAAATACAAATCCGTGATCCACAATAAAAAAAAGGAGAGTGTGGAATCCAATGAGCCAGCTTGTACCTAAGTTACGGTCAGAGCGAAAAAAGATACGTCCATCACTGCCTCTCAAGTCCTTCACTGTAACGTTCCTCATCTACGAATCTTTCATCCTCGCTCAAATTAATGGGGTAATCGTCACTTTCTCGGTCCGAATCTCTCTCGCTCCATTGTAAACAATGGGGAATTGTGAGGAATACTAGCTCCTGTGACGTCACGCTACTTCCGGTACAGGCAAGGCTTTTTTTTATCAGCGAGCAAAAGTTGCGAACTTTATCGTTGATTTTCTCTACTAAATCCTTTCAGCAAAAATATGGCAATATCGCGAAATGATCAAGTATGACACATAGAATGGATCTGCTATTCCCGTTTAAATAAAAAAAAATCATTTCAGTAGGCCTTTAAATACTCAGGGTACCGGTACTCAGGTAGTGTGTTGAATACTCAGGGTACCGGTACTCAGGCAGTGTGTTAAATACTCAGAGTACCAGTACTCAGGCTGCATAGCCCAACTTTTAATTCAGTCAAGCAAACGTGACGGAGTGTTCAAACTGCAGTAAGTGGGCTATTTGCAACTTGCTTTGAGTGCTTTAACAAAACTTTTTTTTCTTCTAAATGTCTATTTTTTTTTTTTTTACAAAATAATCATTTTATTGAATAAAATAATGCCAAATGGCTATCATTAGCCAACAAGGCACAAAGCTGGTGTGTGGTGACGTCATCACATGCTGAAAGACGTAAAAGGGCAGACTCAAATCCTTCAAACCCTCCAGAAAGTCAGTGCCCTCGAGGTATTCGCATAAATATTGCAAACAGCATTTTAAAGAAAGGACAATTGGCATGTCTAATGCTTAGACGCAGACGCTATTAACTGGCGAGGAACGTACACTAACACATTGTTTCTCAACCACTGAGATACAGCCTGGTGTGCCGTGGGAGATGATCTCATTTCAACTATTTGGGTTAAAAATATGTTTTGCAAAGCAGTAATTATAGTCTGCAAATGATGTGTTGTTGTTGAGTGTCAGTGCTGTCTAGCAACCGTGTAATACTCTTCCATATCAGTAGGTGGCAGCAGGTAGCTAATTGCTTTGTAGATGTGGGAAACAGCGGGAGGCAGCGTGCAGGTAAAAAGGTACATTTTTTTCATGAAAAAAATGCAGAGGCACACCACCAGCAGAAAACATTAAAAAACAAAACTCAGTTGACAGTAAAATGTCGTTGTTGGATATGACTTTAAAGCATAACCACCTCACTATAGCTCTTGTCTCAAAGTAGGTGTACTGTCACCACCTGTCACATCACACCCTGACTTATTTGGACTTGTTTGCTGTTTTCCTGTGTGTAGTGTTTTACTTCTTGTCTTGAGCTCCTATTTTGGTGGCTTTTTCTCTTTTTTTGGTATTTTCCTGTAGCAGTTTCATGTCTTCCTTTGAGCGATATTCACCGCATCTACTTTGTTTTAGCAATCAAGAATATTGCAGTTGTTTGTATCCTTCTTTGTGGGGACATTGTTGATTGTCATGTCATGTTGGGATGTACATTGTCTTTGATTCACAGTAAGTCTTTGCTGTTTTCCAGCGTTCTGTTTTTGTTGACTTTGTAGCCAGTTCAGTTTTAGTTTGGTTCTGCATAGCCTTCCCTAAGCTTCAATGCCTTTTCTTAGGGACACTCACTTTTTGTTTATTTTTGGTTTAAGCATTAGACACCTTTTTACCTGCACACTGCCTCCCGCTGTTTCCCACATCTACAAAGCAATTAGCTACCTGCTGCCACCTACTGATATGGAATAGTATTACACGGTTACTCTGCCGAGCTCTAGACAGCACCGACACTCAACAACAACACATCATTTGCAGACTATAATTACTGCTTTGCAAAAAATATTTTTAACCCAAATAGGTGAAATGAGATCATCTCTCACGGCACACTAGTGTGCCGCGGCACAGTGGTTGAAAAACACTGCCTTAGAGTACACACTTAAGGGATCAGTACATTCCCATCTAATCTAAAATACTGCAGTTTATTTTACTTTGTATTTCTGGGCTTTTGAGCTGTAGAAATGCAGTCGATTTGATTTCTGCACCTACTTAAAGGCCTACTGAAATGAATTTTTTTTATTTAAACGGGGATAGCAGATCTATTCTATGTGTCATACTTGATCATTTCGCGATATTGCCATATTTTTGCTGAAAGGATTTAGTATAGAACAACGACGATAAAGATTGCAACTTTTGGTATCTGATAAAAAAAAGGCTTGCACCTACCGGAAGTAGCGTGACGTAGTCAGTTGAACATATACGCAAAGTTCCCTATTGTTTACAATGATGGCCGCATGAAGTGAGAGAGATTCGGACCGAGAAAGCGACAATTTCCCCATTAATTTGAGCGAGGATGAAAGATTTGTGGATGAGTAAAGTGCAAGTGAAGGACTAGTGGGGAGTTGAAGCTATTCAGATAGGGAAGATGCTGTGAGAGCCGGGGTGACCTGATATTCAGCTGGGAATGACTACAACAGTAAATAAACACAAGACGTATATATACTCTATTAGCCACAACACAACCAGGCTTATATTTAATATGCCACAAATTAATCCTGCATAAAAACACCTGCGTGTTTGTTATGCTAGCTCCTAGCTCCTCTGCTAGCTCCTAGCTCCATAGAACACGCCAATACAATTCAAACACCTGATCAACACACACAATCACTCAGCCCAAAAGACCGTTTACCTAACCCAAGGTTCATAAAGCTTATATATTTTTAAAAAGTTACGTACGTGACGCGCACGTACGGTACGGTACGTGTTATGCTAGCTCCTAGCTCCTCTGCTAGCTCCTAGCTCCATAGAACACGCCAATACAATTCAAACACATGATCAACACACACAATCACTCAGCCCAAAAGACCGTTCACCTAACCCAAGGTTCATAAAGCTTATATATTTTAAAAAAAGTTACGTACATACGCAAAAAAAAGCCAAAGCTGCATACTCACAGTAGCACGTCTGCGTCTTTGTCATCCAAATCAAAGTAATCCTGGTAAGAGTCTGTGTTGTCCCAGTTCTCTACAGGCGTCTGTGTATCCAAATCAAAAGTCCTCCTGGTTAGAGTCTCTGTTATCCGAGTTCTTCCATCTTGACTGCATCTTTCGGGAATGTAAACAAAGAAGCGCCGGCTGTGTACTGTTGTGGCTGACTACGTTCGAAAAATACGTCCATTTCGCACCGACAACTTTCTTCTTTGCTTGCTCGGCTTCCTTCTCCATAATGCAATGAACATGATTGAAACAGATTCACGAACACAGATGTCCAGAATACTGTGGAATTATGAAATGAAAACAGAGCTTTTTCGTATCGGCTTCAATGTGGAAGGCATACCCGTGTTCGCCGGGCTACGTCACACGCATACGTCACACGCAGAGGCGTTTCGAACCGGAAGTTTAGCGGCAAATTTAAAATGTCACTTTATAAGTTAACCCGGCCGTATTGGCATGTGTTATAATGTTAAGATTTCATCATTGATATATAAACTATCAGACTGCGTGGTCGGTAGTAGTGGGTTTCAGTAGGCCTTTAAGCAAATGAAAGAGCAAATATTAATAATTGTTTGTAAAAGAATGACTACTTTATTTCAACCTCCGCCTCATTGATGGAGAGAGTGGCAGGTGTTTTAATGAACTACGAGACGTCAAACGTTGCCACTTCTAGCACTTCTGTTGAGTCCACAACAAAACAAGTCAAGTCCACCTAATTAGTTGGCTTGGCTAATATTTGGCCGTGGAACAATGACGTGAGTTCCTGGGATGGAGGAGGGGAAAAGCTACGGTATAATCACAGGATGTTGGAATGCTGGAAATATCCCTCGAAAATGTGAAATATTTTAGGAATGTTCTAGTCGTTTGTTTGTTTTTTTATCGAATTTTAGATTATGGCGGTGTTACGTACACTCAATCATTGGCTACCAGTTGCTGAGTCAATTGTTTGCTGTAATGATGAGTCTTGTTTTGAAGCTCACACTTCATGTCATAGGTCAGAATGTGGATAAAGAAATATTCCATCCATTATTTCTTTCCATTTGTAGTCTGTGTGAAAATGTGAGGACGTCGTTGTCCTTTTCATGAACCTTTATTGATCGGTCAAACGTGACTTAGTAACTATTTCCACTTGTAATAAAGTTCAAGTCTTTGTATGTCCACTTGAGCAGGAAAAATGAGAACTTTAATCTTACCAGATGTCTTTTAGTACTCAACCTAATTAGTTGTCTTGGCATGAAAACAATGGCACAACTTTTAGGGGAAAACATTTAAAAAATGTATAAGAAGTGAAAATTCCCAGGGTGAAAATGTTAGAATTATAGCAATAAAATCCAAAATATTTGACAAATGTTTTCATTAGTATTCATTCTTGGATATTTTTGATAGAAACTTCACACTACTCGAGTAGTGTCAAGAATATACATTAGGGATGTCCGATAATGGCTTTTTGCCGATATCCGATATTCTAATATTGTCCAACTCTTTAATAACCAATACCGATAACAACCGATACCGATATATACAGTCGTGGAATTAACACATTATTATGCCTAATTTGGACAACCAGGTATGGTGAAGATAAGGTCCTTTTAAAAAATAAAAAGATAAATAAATTTTTAGAAAATTATTTAATAAAAAAGAAAGTAAAACAATATTATAACAGTTACATAGAAACTAGTAATGAATGAAAATGAGTCAAATGAAGTATTAAAGGTTAGTACTATTAGTGGAGCAGCAGCACGCACAATCATGTGTGCTTACGGACTGTATCCCTTGCAGACTGTATTGATATATATTGATATATAATGTAGGAAGCAGAATATTAATAACAGAAAGAAACAACCCTTTTGTGTGAATGAGTGTAAATGGGGGAGGGAGGTTTTTTGGCTTGGTGCACTAATTGTAAGTGTATCTTGTGTTTTATGTTGATTTAATTAAAAAAAATAAAAAATAAAATACCGATAATAAAAAAAAAACGATAGAAAATTTCAAGATATTACATTTTAAAGCATTTATCGACATCTCTAATAAATATCATTGTTTAATCAATGCTGAGAGTCAAGAATTTGCATTTATTATGTTTTTGACGAGCCCTCAAACTAATCATGTTGCGCGTCAGAAAATGTCAACATTCACAAAATTAAGTATTTTATAGTCTTCTATACAAATGTAAAGACGCCAAAGTTATTTTCTATTCATTTTAGAGCTCACAAACTCTCTGAAACGAGTTCTCCATGAAAAGTGAGCTTTTGTTTCAAATCCAATGAAGCAAAGACATAATCAAATGTACCTTAAGAGAAGTTTTAGTCTACAAATAACAAAGAATATTTGAGCGTAAAGACGAGATTCCCTTGGGAAAAGTCCAAAGTAAATCCCAGCTGAATCACAGGAAGTCAAACTTTTGGAGGGTGAAAATGTTGGAATTGTGGCTTGAAAATGTGAAATATTTGAGGAATGCTGTGGCCGAACGTGAGGTGGAATGACTCTGAGAGGAGAAATGTGTTGAAAATGTGACTTTCCTCCCCGAGTGCGCAGGTTTATTCGGGTAAAGATAAAAGTGTGAAAAGAAGCGGGAGATCTTACCTGGTGGTGGCAGGTGGAGCAACACTTGTCGGCTCTTCTTCTTTGGCTTTTATTGACTTTTTCTTCCGCTGTGTTCGTCCCGCGGCGACTCTTGGTCAGACGCGTGAGCAGGAATGTGTGGAATGAGCCGCGGGATGACATGAAGAAGAACTTAGAAGCGAGGAAAAGCCGAGGCGAGGCGGGAGTGGAGGGAAGCAGGCAGGCACCGCGTGTGACGTCATCACGGCGGCGGCGCAGGGGAGGGGCGGGGCCAGGGAGGGCAAACATTCACAACATTCTTTCAATATTACCATCTTTTTACCATCTCTTTGTGCCACTTTCATCACCTTATTCTTTAGTTTTCTTTTATTTTGTGATTATTTATTTGCACCATCAACAGAAAAACCTATTTGTTTTGGTCATATATTTACATAGATGCCTCACAATAAGAAGGTCCTGGTTCGATCCTGCACTCGGGATCTTTCTGTGTGGACTTTGCATGTTCTGCCCGTGACTGCGTGGGTTCTCTCAGGCTTCCTCCCACCTCCAAAGACATGCACCTGGGGATAGGCCCCTCCCTCCTCCAAATACATGCACCTGAGGATAGGCCCCTCCCACCTCCAAAGACATGCACCTGGGGATAGGCCCCTCCCACCTCCAAAGACATGCACCTGAGGATAGGCCCCTCCCACCTCCAAAGACATGCACCTGGGGATAGGCCCCTCCCACCTCCAAAGACATGCACTTGATTGGCAACACTAAATGGTCCCTAGTGTGTGAATGTTGTCTATCTGTGTTGGCCCTACGATAAGGTGGTGACTTGTCCAGGGTGTACACCGCCTTCCGCCCGATTGTAGCTGAGATAGGCTCCAGCACCCCCCGTGACCCCGAAGAAAAATGGATGGATGGATGGATGGATGGTATTTTGACTACAAGATTATTCACACAAATGGTGTTTTTCCCCAACAAATGTCTATTTGAAAGTCTGGCAATAATAAAATATTTGTGTTTAATTTTAATGTTTGATCCACTTGAATATTAATGTATTACTATTTATTATTAATATTTTGAAGACATATGATGCGAACTTTTTCTTTTTCTCAATTTTCCTGAAACATCTGTAGGAAAATGTAAAAATTTAACATGATTTATAAAACTATCTCTGCCAAATGCAGCATATAATCGCCTTTCATTGTTGTATTGCACATGTTAAATGTCAATGTATAAATACCTAAACATGCTTCTTCTTCACTGTAATTCCTTTTTTTATTCATATATTCCATTTTACTCTTTGCCTACCTGCTTTTCCAAAGCTAAATACAAATTTTAACTTCTATTTTTTATTGCTCTATATTATCATTTATTTGTTCCTCATTTACTATTTTTTGTATATATATACAGATATATATATATATATATATATATATATATATATATATATATATATATATATATATATATATATATATATATATATATATATATATATATATACATACATACATATATATACATACATACATATACTGTATATATACACATATATATACATACAGTATACACAATATATATATATATAATATATATAACATATATATATATATACAGTATATATATATATATAGCCATACATCCATACAGTATATATACACATACATTCTGTATATACATATACAGATATATATACATATACATGTATAGATATACATATATATATACTGTATACATATACATATATATGTATAGATACATATATATGTATAGATACATATATATGCATACATATATACATTATGTATATACATATATATATATAAATATATATACAGTATATATATATATGTATATATATATATATACTGTATATATATATACATACATACATACATACATATACATATATATATATATATATACATACATACACATATATACACATATATATATATATATATATATATATATATATATATATATATATATATATATATATATATATATATATATATATATATATATATATATATATATATATATATGTATATATATATACACACACACACACACACAATGATTTGTCAAGCTACCACTGCGAAATGCGGCTTCTAATGATTTTTATTTTAATGGGAAATGTTTAAAGTCAAATATTGTTTTCTCGTTACAATAGTATAAATAAATAAAAATTCCCTTTCATAAACTCAATTTTCTCCCATTTTTTCCATTGTCAACCTAAACATTCATTACAATTTTTGTTAAAACATATACATATTTTTGTTCATTAAATAAATAATCTAATAAATCAAATATTATGACATAACTTGTTTCTTTCTTATGTTATCCCCAAAAGTCGGCGTAAGGTCTTGAACGTTCAGAGCAGGCTCTTCTGCCTTCTCCATCATATTGTACATTCAAACAATAGCTGGCATTTTATTGTACTTTAAGACAATAGCTGGCATTTTATTGTACTTTAAGACAATAGCTGGCATTTTTTTAAAGTTCTATCATTTCCGGCCGTCTGTGAGGCCGTGAAGGCGCACAGGCCGAGTTCTGAGGCGCTAGGAAAGCAAGTCAAAGAGACTGGAAGCCTGAGTGTTCACTTCCCGTGGGTAAGACACCCATGAATATTTACCAAACAGAAGACAAGAGAAAGTGTATCATTTCACTTGGACAGATTGCTTTTCTTGTAAGAGAAAACAAGATGAAAACATTTAAAAGTTTATAAGCTGTGTTTGTGTTGTGGCTCTATGCTGCTTTTCATCAGTGGAATGCAGTGGTGTGCCTTCTCTGCTGGACTAACAACCACACATCATCATCATCATTCAAGATAAAAGTCTGTTTTATTGACTTACCCTAAATATGTAAAAGTATTCATATTCTCTTCATGTCATATTATGATCTTTCCAGTGTTGTTGCGTTTAGCTTAGAGTCTTTATCCAATCAGAATTCAGCTAGCTTATGTTGCCATGCTGTATGAAATCTGCCTTCAGCATCAACAATGTAAGACACATACAGTTGATAGACAGTTGCCATAGCCAATCAGATCACGTGTTGTTGTCAGTAAGGCCTTCTAGTAGGCCTCACGCTCTGATTGGATACTCACTTGGGAGTCCCAAGTGAGTATCCAATCACAAGTTGTGACAACAGGAAGTGGCACCAGAACCATACGAGCCATAGAAAGCCACAGAAAAGTCACAAAGAAGAAGAGCAAAATGTTGATTAGGTGGCAGATAAATATTTGCAAGGCCATTTTCAAGAAGGATACTTAAGAGAAACTACATCTTGTTAGACCACCTGAAGCTATCCTGGTGGGGAAATAGTTTGCCCGCCACTTTCACACCAATCAAGCGACTAGGACAGTACCACTGACTTATACGCCGTCCTACAAACTGTTACTTCAAATATGTTACCTTTTTTTTTTACATGTTTCATTTGTTTTATACTATTCTTTTAATTTAGATAATACCACGTAAAATATGTTTTAATTGCTGAAGCAGGTTTATTGAATGTTAAATGCGCCGAAAAATAGAGCGTTTTGTACACTGTTGATGTGTTTCAATGACCGGTAGTGTGTAAGTGTGTTTGTGTATAGTATCTCCAGTAGTGTGTTTGTGTATAGTATCTCCAGTAGTGTGCAAGTGTGTTTGTGTATAGTATCTCCAGTAGTGTGTAAGTGTGTTTGTGTATAGTATCTCCAGTAGTGTGTAAGTGTGTTTGTGTATAGTATCTCCAGTAGTGTTTGTGTATAGTATCTCCAGTAGTGTGCAAGTGTGTTTGTGTATAGTATCTCCAGTAGTGTGCAAGTGTGTTTGAGTATAGTATCTCCAGTAGTGTGTAAACGTGTTTGTGTATAGTATCTCCAGTAGTGTGTTTGTGTATAGTATCTCCAGTAGTGTGTAAGTGTGTTTGTGTATAGTATCTCCAGTAGTGTGTAAGTGTGTTTGTGTATAGTATCTGCAGTAGTGTGTAAGTGTGTTTGTGTATAGTATCTCCAGTAGTGTGTAAGTGTGTTTGTGTATAGTATCTCCAGTAGTGTGAAAGTGTGTTTGTGTATAGTATCTCCAGTAGTGTGAAAGTGTGTTTGTGTGTAGTATCTCCAGTAGTGTGCAAGTGTGTTTGTGTATAGTATCTCCAGTAGTGTGCAAGTGTGTTTGTGTATAGTATCTCCAGTAGTGTGCAAGTGTGTTTGTGTATAGTATCTCCAGTAGTGTGTAAACGTGTTTGTGTATAGTATCTCCAGTAGTGTGTTTGTGTATAGTATCTCCAGTAGTGTGTAAGTGTGTTTGTGTATAGTATCTCCAGTAGTGTGTAAGTGTGTTTGTGTATAGTATCTGCAGTAGTGTGTAAGTGTGTTTGTGTATAGTATCTCCAGTAGTGTGTAAGTGTGTTTGTGTATAGTATCTCCAGTAGTGTGAAAGTGTGTTTGTGTATAGTATCTCCAGTAGTGTGAAAGTGTGTTTGTGTGTAGTATCTCCAGTAGTGTGCAAGTGTGTTTGTGTATAGTATCTCCAGTAGTGTGCAAGTGTGTTTGTGTATAGTATCTCCAGTAGTGTGTAAGTGTGTTTGTGTATAGTATCTCCAGTAGTGTGTAAATGTGTTTGTGTATAGTATCTCCAGTAGTGTGTAAGTGTGTTTGTGTGTAGTATCTCCAGTAGTGTGTAAGTGTGTTTGTGTGTAGTATCTGCAGTAGTGTGTAAGTGTGTTTGTGTATAGTATCTCCAGTAGTGTGTAAGTGTGTTTGTGTATAGTATCCCCAGTAGTGTGAAAGTGTTTGTGTATAGTATCTCCAGTAGTGTGAAAGTGTGTTTGTGTGTAGTATCTCCAGTAGTGTGTAAGTGTGTTTGTGTATAGTATCTGCAGTAGTGTGTAAGTGTGTTTGTGTATAGTATCTCCAGTAGTGTGTAAGTGTGTAGTATTTCCAGTAGTGTGTGAGTGTGTTTGTGTATATTATCTCCAGTAGTGTGTAAGTGTGTTTGTGTATAGTATCTCCAGTAGTGTGCAAGTGTGTTTGTGTATAGTATCTCCAGTAGTGTGTAAGTGTGTAGTATTTCCAGTAGTGTGTGAGTGTGTTTGTGTATAGTATCTGCAGTAGTGTGTAAGTGTGTTTGTGTATAGTATCTCCAGTAGTGTGCAAGTGTGTTTGTGTATAGTATCTCCAGTAGTGTGTAAGTGTGTTTGTGTATAGTATCTGCAGTAGTGTGTAAGTGTGTTTGTGTATAGTATCTCCAGTAGTGTGTAAGTGTGTAGTATTTCCAGTAGTGTGTGAGTGTGTTTGTGTATATTATCTCCAGTAGTGTGTAAGTGTGTTTGTGTATAGTATCTCCAGTAGTGTGCAAGTGTGTTTGTGTATAGTATCTCCAGTAGTGTGTAAGTGTGTAGTATTTCCAGTAGTGTGTGAGTGTGTTTGTGTATAGTATCTCCAGTAGTGTGTAAGTGTGTTTGTGTATAGTATCTCCAGTAGTGTGCAAGTGTGTTTGTGTATAGTATCTCCAGTAGTGTGTAAGTGTGTAGTATTTCCAGTAGTGTGTGAGTGTGTTTGTGTATAGTATCTCCAGTAGTGTGTAAGTGTGTTTGTGTGTAGTATCTCCAGTAGTGTGTAAGTGTGTTTGTGTATAGTATCTCCAGTAGTGTGTGTGTAGTATTTCCAGTAGTGTGTGAGTGTGTTTGTGTATGGTATCTCCAGTAGTGTGTAAGTGTGTTTGTGTATAGTATCTCCAGTAGTGTGTAAGTGTATAGTATCTCCAGTAGTGTGTTTGTGTATAGTATCTCCAATAGTGTGTTTGTGTATAGTATCTCCAGTAGCGTGTAAGTGTGTTTGTGTATAGTATCTCCAGTAGTGTGTAAGTGTGTTTGTGTATAGTATCTCCAGTAGTGTGTAAGTGTGTTTGTGTATAGTATCTGCAGTAGTGTGTAAGTGTGTTTGTGTATAGTATCTCCAGTAGTGTGTAAGTGTGTAGTATTTCCAGTAGTGTGTGAGTGTGTTTGTGTATAGTATCTCCAGTAGTGTGTAAGTGTGTTTGTGTATAGTATCTCCAGTAGTGTGTAAGTGTGTTTGTGTATAGTATCTCCAGTAGTGTGTAAGTGTGTTTGTGTATAGTATCTCCAGTAGTGTGCAAGTGTGTTTGTGTATAGTATCTCCAGTAGTGTGTAAGTGTGTTTGTGTATAGTATCTGCAGTAGTGTGTAAGTGTGTTTGTGTATAGTATCTCCAGTAGTGTGTAAGTGTGTTTGTGTATAGTATCTCCAGTAGTGTGTAAGTGTGTTTGTGTATAGTATCTCCAGTAGTGTGTAAGTGTGTTTGTGTATAGTATCTCCAGTAGTGTGCAAGTGTGTTTGTGTATAGTATCTCCAGTAGTGTGTAAGTGTGTTTGTGTATAGTATCTGCAGTAGTGTGTAAGTGTGTTTGTGTATAGTATCTCCAGTAGTGTGTAAGCGTGTAGTATTTCCAGTAGTGTGTGAGTGTGTTTGTGTATAGTATCTCCAGTAGTGTGCAAGTGTGTTTGTGTATAGTATCTCCAGTAGTGTGTAAGTGTGTAGTATTTCCAGTAGTGTGTGAGTGTGTTTGTGTATAGTATCTCCAGTAGTGTGTAAGTGTGTTTGTGTGTAGTATCTCCAGTAGTGTGTAAGTGTGTTTGTGTATAGTATCTCCAGTAGTGTGTAAGTGTGTAGTATGTCCAGTAGTGTGTAAGTGTGTAGTATGTCCAGTAGTGTGTAAGTGTGTAGTATGTCCAGTAGTGTGTAAGTGTGTAGTATGTCCAGTAGTGTGTTTGTGTATACTAGTATGTCCAGTAGTGTGTAAGTGTGTAGTATGTCCAGTAGTGTGTGAGTGTGTAGTATGTCCAGTAGTGTGTAAGTGTGTAGTATGTCCAGTAGTGTGTAAGTGTGTAGTATGTCCAGTAGTGTGTTTGTGTATACTAGTATGTCCAGTAGTGTGTAAGTGTGTAGTATGTCCAGTAGTGTGTAAGTGTGTAGTATGTCCAGTAGTGTGTAAGTGTGTAGTATGTCCAGTAGTGTGTAAGTGTGTAGTATGTCCAGTAGTGTGTAAGTGTGTAGTATGTCCAGTAGTGTGTAAGTGTGTAGTATGTCCAGTATTGTGTAAGTGTGTAGTATGTCCAGTAGTGTGTAAGTGTGTAGTATGTCCAGTAGTGTGTTTGTGTATACTAGTATGTCCAGTAGTGTGTAAGTGTGTAGTATGTCCAGTAGTGTGTAAGTGTGTAGTATGTCCAGTAGTGTGTTTGTGTATACTAGTATGTCCAGTAGTGTGTAAGTGTGTAGTATGTCCAGTAGTGTGTAAGTGTGTAGTATGTCCAGTAGTGTGTAAGTGTGTAGTATGTCCAGTAGTGTGTAAGTGTGTAGTATGTCCAGTAGTGTGTAAGTGTGTAGTATGTCCAGTATTGTGTAAGTGTGTAGTATGTCCAGTAGTGTGTAAGTGTGTAGTATGTCCAGTAGTGTGTTTGTGTATACTAGTATGTCCAGTAGTGTGTAAGTGTGTAGTATGTCCAGTAGTGTGTGAGTGTGTAGTATGTCCAGTAGTGTGTAAGTGTGTAGTATGTCCAGTAGTGTGTAAGTGTGTAGTATGTCCAGTAGTGTGTTTGTGTATACTAGTATGTCCAGTAGTGTGTAAGTGTGTAGTATGTCCAGTAGTGTGTAAGTGTGTAGTATGTCCAGTAGTGTGTAAGTGTGTAGTATGTCCAGTAGTGTGTAAGTGTGTAGTATGTCCAGTAGTGTGTAAGTGTGTAGTATGTCCAGTAGTGTGTAAGTGTGTAGTATGTCCAGTAGTGTGTAAGTGTGTAGTATGTCCAGTAGTGTGTAAGTGTGTAGTATGTCCAGTAGTGTGTAAGTGGTGACATCAATGATGATATTTGAGAGGTGAAGTGGGACTAAGTATGACATCACTGAGAAACGCACAGGTGGAATGTCTCCTATGATGATAAAGGTTGCTGGTTTGATGCTCCCTCTGCAAAATACTGAAGTGGGAAATGATGAAGCACTGCGCCCCCCAGTGGTCATGATGTGAATTACATAATGCAATGACTTCAGTAGACATTATTTTATACACTCTATATGTGTGCACACTTTTCAAACACTGTATTGATTTACTTCATATATTTAATACTTGATCAATCTTCTAACATCCTGTCCAGATGTTGCGGTGAAGGATGATAATCCCTCACAGAGAGAACATCTGGAAAGCACCAAGAGAGAGAGAGAGAGAGAGAGAGAGAGGAGTCCCATCACTTTATTGATGGAGTTCCATTGTTCAAAGATGGACATAGAAGACAAACTAGTGACCTCCCAACATGGTGGCCAGCCCTACAAGTCAGTTGACTTCCAGACTGCGGTGCGTTCACAAACAGTCTGATAAATAAAGCCTATGAACAAACTACAGAAGGTTTCTCTCTGCGCTGAAAAAGGAGATTATGTGACAACAACAAAAAAAGAAAGAACATAAATAAAGTGAAAGCCTCCTGTTGAAGAAGAAGTTGATCAAAACTTCTACAGGAAAGACTTGGAATGCTTAAGAAAGACTTTGAATGTCCGGGAATGTGAGAAGAAAGTATTTACAATGCTGGAGCAGGAAGATGCCCTCAACAAACTCCACAGAAAGTCATTTCTTAGAGAGGAACTTCATCTTGTTTCCTTTAAAAGAAAGAAAAGAAAACATGTTGCTAGAACTTTTCAAATGTTCTGCTGCTGAACCAAAGTCTCACCTAAGCCTTTCAAGAACTTGTTGACCCCTCGCTGCTCACTGCCAGGAAGTGAGTCCAGATACTCCTGCGCCCTCACCTCAAACAGACCTGCAGGAACGCACACATTATTCATGGGGATTTATTGCGCCTGAGCCACACAGCTTCTTAACAAATAAACAAGAGCAGGCAGCTTGTTGTCATGTTGCCAACTGGGGAAGCTGACTTTATTAGGGAGGAGCTCATGTTGGGATCTTCTACATCCATTCTAGGGGACAGAACTCCATCAGGCTTCTTCCACGTAGATATTACTTAACATCTTCACCATGAAGTATATTTTTTGTAGATATTACTTCAATATCTTCACCATGAAGTATATTATATTGTAGATATTACTTAAACATCTTCACCATGAAGTATATTATATTGTAGATATTACTTCAACATCTTCACCATGAAGTATATTATACTGTAGATATTACTTAACATCTTCACCATGAAGTATATTATATTGTAGATATTACTTAAAATCTTCACCATGAAGTATATTATATTGTAGATATTACTTAACATCTTCACTATGAAGTATATTATATTGTAGATATTACTTAACATCTTCACCATGAAGTATATTATATTGTAGATATTACTTAACATCTTCACCATGAAGTATATTATATTGTAGATATAGGAAAGATATAGGAAAGTAACAATGTGTTAATGGCGCCCTCTGCTGGTCTCTAATGGAACTTTGATCGGGAAAGTAACAATGTGTTAATGGCGCCCTCTGCTGGTCTCTAATGGAACTTTGATCGGGAAAGTAACAATGTGTTAATGGCGCCCTCTGCTGGTCTCTAATGGAACTTTGATCAGGAAAGTAACAATGTGTTAATGGCGCCATCTGCTGGTCTCTAATGGAACTTTGATCAGGAAAGTAACAATGTGTTAATGGCGCCCTCTGCTGGTCTCTAATGGAACTTTGATCAGGAAAGTAACAATGTGTTAATGGCGCCCTCTGCTGGTCTCTAATGGAACTTTGATCAGGAAAGTAACAATGTGTTAATGGCGCCCTCTGCTGGTCTCTAATGGAACTTTGATCAGGAAAGTAACAATGTGTTAATGGCGCCCTCTGCTGGTCTCTAATGGAACTTTGATCGGGAAAGTAACAATGTGTTAATGGCGCCCTCTGCTGGTCTCTAATGGAACTTTGATCGGGAAAGTAACAATGTGTTAATGGCGCCCTCTGCTGGTCTCTAATGGAACTTTGATCGGGAAAGTAACAATGTGTTAATGGCGCCCTCTGCTGGTCTCTAATGGAACTTTGATCGGGAAAGTAACAATGTGTTAATGGCGCCCTCTGCTGGTCTCTAATGGAACTTTGATCGGGAAAGTAACAATGTGTTAATGGCGCCCTCTGCTGGTCTCTAATGGAACTTTGATCAGGAAAGTAACAATGTGTTAATGGCGCCATCTGCTGGTCTCTAATGGAACTTTGATCAGGAAAGTAACAATGTGTTAATGGCGCCCTCTGCTGGTCTCTAATGGAAATTTGATCAGGAAAGTAACAATGTGTTAATGGCGCCCTCTGCTGGTCTCTAATGGAACTTTGATCAGGAAAGTAGCAATGTGTTAATGGCGCCCTCTGCTGGTCTCTAATGGAACTTTGATCAGGAAAGTAACAATGTGTTAATGGCGCCCTCTGCTGGTCTCTAATGGAACTTTGATCAGGAAAGTAACAATGTGTTAATGGCGCCCTCTGCTGGTCTCTAATGGAACTTTAAACAGGAAAGTAACAATGTGTTAATGGCGCCCTCTGCTGGTCTCTAATGGAACTTTAAACAGGAAAGTAACAATGTGTTAATGGCGCCCTCTGCTGGTCTCTAATGGAACTTTGATCGGGAAAGTAACAATGTGTTAATGGCGCCCTCTGCTGGTCTCTAATGGAACTTTGATCAGGAAAGTAACAATGTGTTAATGGCGCCTTCTGCTGGCCTCTAATGGAACTTTGATCAGGAAAGTAACAATGTGTTAATGGCGCCCTCTGCTGGTCTCTAATGGAACTTTGATCAGGAAAGTAACAATGTGTTGATGGCGCCCTCTGCTGGTCTCTAATGGAACTTCCCACATGTGCAAGCATCCAAAGTCCCCGTACCTCTGAGGCCTTGTCTGCGCAGCTCCCTCTCCTGGATGAAGCCTGCAAACATCTGCGTCTCCATGAACACCTCCAGGAACCTCCTCAAACTCTTGGAGGTCACCGCCTTACGAAAGGCCTCCCGCTGGAAGGAGGAGGAGGAGGAGGAAGAGGAGGAGCAGGCGGGTGTTGTGGGCGATGAGACGGATGACGACTCGTCCTCCCGCTCGGCCCCGCCCATGAAGAGCGAGTAATGGCCAACCATTTCCACGAAGAAACGCACGAAAGCCTCCGACACCACCGCGCTGAGTGAGCTGGAGTCTGCTAGGAAAAACTCTAGTCAAAGATCCTTCATTTGACAGGAGTACTATGCTGTTTTTCAAGACCTACTGCACAAATACTAGTCAAAGATCCTCTATATAACAGAAGTACTATGCTATTTTTGAGGAAGTACTGGAACAACACTAATTGAAGATCCTCTATACGACAAGAACACTGCTGTTTTTGAAGACCGACAGTAAAAACGCTAGTCAAAGATCCTCTATTCGACAGGAACACTGCTGTTTTTGAAGACCGACAGTAAAAACGCTAGTCAAAGATCCTCTATACGACAGGAACACTGCTGTTTTTGAAGACCGACAGTAAAAACGCTAGTCAAAGATCCTCTATTCGACAGGAACACTGCTGTTTTTGAAGACCAACAGTAAAAACACTAGTCAAAGATCCTCTATACGACAAGAACACTGCTGTTTTTGAAGACCAACAGTAAAAACACTAGTCAAAGATCCTCTATACGACAAGAACACTGCTGTTTTTGAAGACCGACAGTAAAAACGCTAGTCAAAGATCCTCTATACGACAGGAACACTGCTGTTTTTGAAGACCAACAGTAAAAACACTAGTCAAAGATCCTCTATACGACAAGAGCACTGCTGTTTTTGAAGACCGACAGTAAAAACGCTAGTCAAAGATCCTCTATACGACAGGAACACTGCTGTTTTTGAAGACCGGCAGTAAAAACGCTAGTCAAAGATCCTCTATACAACAGGAACACTGCTGTTTTTGAAGACCGACAGTAAAAACGCTAGTCAAAGATCCTCTATTCGACAGGAACACTGCTGTTTTTGAAGACCGACAGTAAAAACGCTAGTCAAAGGAGTAGTTCTGTTTTAAGGACCTTCTGGAACAACACAAATCAAAGATCTTCCCCATGACAGGAACACTCTGCTGTTTTTGATGTCTTACTGCAAAACGCTAGTCAAAAATATTTGACATTTCAGGGGTGCTCTGCTGTTTTTGAGGACCTAGTGAAAAAACGCTGGCCAAAGATCCTCTATATGACAGGAACACTGCTGTTTTTGAAGACCGACAGTAAAAACGCTAGTCAAAGATCCTCTATACAACAGGAACACTGCTGTTTTTGAAGACCGACAGTAAAAACGCTAGTCAAAGATCCTCCATACGACAGGAACACTGCTGTTTTTGAAGACCGACAGTAAAAACGCTAGTCAAAGATCCTCTTTACGACAGGAACACTGCTGTTTTTGAAGACCGACAGTAAAAACGCTAGTCAAAGATCCTCTATTTGACAGGAACACTGCTGTTTTTGAAGACCAACACTAGTCAAAGATCCTCTATACGACAAGAACACTGCTGTTTTTGAATACCGACAGTAAAAACGCTAGTCAAAGATCCTCTATACGACAAGAACACTGCTGTTTTTGAAGACCGGCAGTAAAAACGCTAGTCAAAGATCCTCTATACAACAGGAACACTGCTGTTTTTGAAGACCGACAGTAAAAACGCTAGTCAAAGATCCTCTATTCGACAGGAACACTGCTGTTTTTTAAGACAGACAGTAAAAACGCTAGTCAAAGAAGTAGTCTTCTGTTTTAAGGACCTTCTGGAACAACACAAATCAAAGATCTTCCCCATGACAGGAACACTCTGCTGTTTTTGATGTCTTACTGCAAAACGCTAGTCAAAAATATTTGACATTTCAGGGGTGCTCTGCTGTTTTTGAGGACCTAGTGCAAAAACGCTGGCCAAAGATCCTCTATATGACAGGAACACTGCTGTTTTTGAAGACCGACAGTAAAAAAGCTAGTCAAAGATCCTCTATACAACAGGAACACTGCTGTTTTTGAAGACCGACAGTAAAAACGCTAGTCAAAGATCCTCCATACGACAGGAACACTGCTGTTTTTGAAGACCGACAGTAAAAACGCTAGTCAAAGATCCTCTTTACGACAGGAACACTGCTGTTTTTGAAGACAGACAGTAAAAACGCTAGTCAAAGATCCTCTATTCGACAGGAACACTGCTGTTTTTGAAGACCAACAGTAAAAACACTAGTCAAAGATCCTCTATACGACAAGAACACTGCTGTTTTTGAAGACCGGCAGTAAAAACGCTAGTCAAAGATCCTCTATACGACAAGAACACTGCTGTTTTTGAAGACCGGCAGTAAAAACGCTAGTCAAAGATCCTCTATACAACAGGAAAACTGCTGTTTTTGAAGACCGACAGTAAAAACGCTAGTCAAAGATCCTCTATTCGACAGGAACACTGCTGTTTTTGAAGACCGACAGTAAAAACGCTAGTCAAAGAAGTAGTCTTCTGTTTTAAGGACCTTCTGGAACAACACAAATCAAAGATCTTCCCCATGACAGGAACACTCTGCTGTTTTTGATGTCTTACTGCAAAACGCTAGTCAAAAATATTTGACATTTCAGGGGTGCTCTGCTGTTTTTGAGGACCTAGTGCAAAAACGCTGGCCAAAGATCCTCTATATGACAGGAACACTGCTGTTTTTGAAGACCGACAGTAAAAACGCTAGTCAAAGATCCTCCATACGACAGGAACACTGCTGTTTTTGAAGACCGACAGTAAAAACGCTAGTCAAAGATCCTCTTTACGACAGGAACACTGCTGTTTTTGAAGACCGACAGTAAAAACGCTAGTCAAAGATCCTCTATTCGACAGGAACACTGCTGTTTTTGAAGACCAACAGTAAAAACACTAGTCAAAGATCCTCTATACGACAAGAACACTGCTGTTTTTGAATACCGACAGTAAAAACGCTAGTCAAAGATCCTCTATACGACAAGAACACTGCTGTTTTTGAAGACCGGCAGTAAAAACGCTAGTCAAAGATCCTCTATTCGACAGGAACACTGCTGTTTTTGAAGACCGACAGTAAAAACGCTAGTCAAAGAAGTAGTCTTCTGTTTTAAGGACCTTCTGGAACAACACAAATCAAAGATCTTCCCCATGACAGGAACACTCTGTTGTTTTTGATGTCTTACTGCAAAACGCTAGTCAAAAATATTTGACATTTCAGGGGTGCTCTGCTGTTTTTGAGGACCTAGTGCAAAAACGCTGGCCAAAGATCCTCTATATGACAGGAACACTGCTGTTTTTGAAGACCGACAGTAAAAACGCTAGTCAAAGATCCTCTATACAACAGGAACACTGCTGTTTTTGAAGACCGACAGTAAAAACGCTAGTCAAAGATCCTCCATACGACAGGAACACTGATGTTTTTGAAGACCGACAGTAAAAACGCTAGTCAAAGATCCTCTTTACGACAGGAACACTGCTGTTTTTGAAGACCGACAGTAAAAACGCTAGTCAAAGATCCTCTATTCGACAGGAACACTGCTGTTTTTGAAGACCAACACTAGTCAAAGATCCTCTATACGACAAGAACACTGCTGTTTTTGAATACCGACAGTAAAAACGCTAGTCAAAGATCCTCTATACGACAAGAACACTGCTGTTTTTGAAGACCGGCAGTAAAAACGCTAGTCAAAGATCCTCTATACAACAGGAACACTGCTGTTTTTGAAGACCGACAGTAAAAACGCTAGTCAAAGATCCTCTATTCGACAGGAACACTGCTGTTTTTTAAGACCGACAGTAAAAACGCTAGTCAAAGAAGTAGTCTTCTGTTTTAAGGACCTTCTGGAACAACACAAATCAAAGATCTTCCCCATGACAGGAACACTCTGCTGTTTTTGATGTCTTACTGCAAAACGCTAGTCAAAAATATTTGACATTTCAGGGGTGCTCTGCTGTTTTTGAGGACCTAGTGCAAAAACGCTGGCCAAAGATCCTCTATATGACAGGAACACTGCTGTTTTTGAAGACCGACAGTAAAAACGCTAGTCAAAGATCCTCTATACAACAGGAACACTGCTGTTTTTGAAGACCGACAGTAAAAACGCTAGTCAAAGATCCTCCATACGACAGGAACACTGCTGTTTTTGAAGACCGACAGTAAAAACGCTAGTCAAAGATCCTCTTTACGACAGGAACACTGCTGTTTTTGAAGACAGACAGTAAAAACGCTAGTCAAAGATCCTCTATTCGACAGGAACACTGCTGTTTTTGAAGACCAACAGTAAAAACACTAGTCAAAGATCCTCTATACGACAAGAACACTGCTGTTTTTGAATACCGACAGTAAAAACGCTAGTCAAAGATCCTCTATACGACAAGAACACTGCTGTTTTTGAAGACCGGCAGTAAAAACGCTAGTCAAAGATCCTCTATACGACAGGAACACTGCTGTTTTTGAAGACCGACAGTAAAAACGCTAGTCAAAGATCCTCTATTCGACAGGAACACTGCTGTTTTTGAAGACAGACAGTAAAAACGCTAGTCAAAGAAGTAGTCTTCTGTTTTAAGGACCTTCTGGAACAACACAAATCAAAGATCTTCCCCATGACAGGAACACTCTGCTGTTTTTGATGTCTTACTGCAAAACGCTAGTCAAAAATATTTGACATTTCAGGGGTGCTCTGCTGTTTTTGAGGACCTAGTGCAAAAACGCTGGCCAAAGATCCTCTATATGACAGGAACACTGCTGTTTTTGAAGACCGACAGTAAAAACGCTAGTCAAAGATCCTCTATACAACAGGAACACTGCTGTTTTGAAGACCGACAGTAAAAACGCTAGTCAAAGATCCTCCATACGACAGGAACACTGCTGTTTTTGAAGACCGACAGTAAAAACGCTAGTCAAAGATCCTCTATACGACAGGAACACTGATGTTTTTGAAGACCGACAGTAAAAACGCTAGTCAAAGATCCTCTATTCGACAGGAACACTGCTGTTTTTGAAGACCGACAGTAAAAACACTAGTCAAAGATCCTCTATACGACAAGAACACTGCTGTTTTTGAAGACCGACAGTAAAAACGCTAGTCAAAGATCCTCTATACGACAAGAACACTGCTGTTTTTGAAGACCGACAGTAAAAACGCTAGTCAAAGATCCTCTATACGACAGGAACACTGCTGTTTTTGAAGACCGACAGTAAAAACGCTAGTCAAAGATCCTCTATACGACAGGAACACTGCTGTTTTTGAAGACCGACAGTAAAAACGCTAGTCAAAGATCCTCTATTCGACAGGAACACTGCTGTTTTTGAAGACCGACAGTAAAAACACTAGTCAAAGATCCTCTATACGACAAGAGCACTGCTGTTTTTGAAGACCGACAGTAAAAACGCTAGTCAAAGATCCTCTATACGACAGGAACACTGCTGTTTTTGAAGACCGGCAGTAAAAACGCTAGTCAAAGATCCTCTATACAACAGGAACACTGCTGTTTTTGAAGACCGGCAGTAAAAACGCTAGTCAAAGATCCTCCATACGACAGGAACACTGCTGTTTTTGAAGACCGACAGTAAAAACGCTAGTCAAAGATCCTCTATTCGACAGGAACACTGCTGTTTTTGAAGACCAACAGTAAAAACACTAGTCAAAGATCCTCTATACGACAAGAGCACTGCTGTTTTTGAAGACCGACAGTAAAAACGCTAGTCAAAGATCCTCTATACGACAGGAACACTGCTGTTTTTGAAGACCGGCAGTAAAAACGCTAGTCAAAGATCCTCTATACAACAGGAACACTGCTGTTTTTGAAGACCGGCAGTAAAAACGCTAGTCAAAGATCCTCCATACGACAGGAACACTGCTGTTTTTGAAGACCGACAGTAAAAACGCTAGTCAAAGATCCTCTATTCGACAGGAACACTGCTGTTTTTGAAGACCGACAGTAAAAACGCTAGTCAAAGAAGTAGTCTTCTGTTTTAAGGACCTTCTGGAACAACACAAATCAAAGATCTTCCCCATGACAGGAACACTCTGCTGTTTTTGATGTCTTACTGCAAAACGCTAGTCAAAAATACTTGACATTTCAGGGGTGCTCTGCTGTTTTTGAGGACCTAGTGCAAAAACGCTGGCCAAAGATCCTCTATATGACAGGAACACTGCTGTTTTTGAAGACCGACAGTAAAAACGCTAGTCAAAGATCCTCTATACGACAGGAACACTGCTGTTTTTGAAGACCGACAGTAAAAACGCTAGTCAAAGATCCTCTATACGACAGGAACACTGCTGTTTTTGAAGACCGACAGTAAAAACGCTAGTCAAAGATCCTCTATACGACAGGAACACTGCTGTTTTTGAAGACCGGCAGTAAAAACGCTAGTCAAAGATCCTCCATACGACAGGAACACTGCTGTTTTTGAAGACCGACAGTAAAAACGCTAGTCAAAGATCCTCTATTCGACAGGAACACTGCTGTTTTTGAAGACCAACAGTAAAAACACTAGTCAAAGATCCTCTATACGACAAGAACACTGCTGTTTTTGAAGACCGACAGTAAAAACGCTAGTCAAAGATCCTCTATACGACAGGAACACTGCTGTTTTTGAAGACCGGCAGTAAAAACGCTAGTCAAAGATCCTCCATACGACAGGAACACTGCTGTTTTTGAAGACCGACAGTAAAAACGCTAGTCAAAGATCCTCTATATAACAGGAACACTGCTGTTTTTGAAGACCGACAGTAAAAACGCTAGTCAAAGATCCTCCATACGACAGGAACACTGCTGTTTTTGAAGACCGACAGTAAAAACGCTAGTCAAAGATCCTCTATTCGACAGGAACACTGCTGTTTTTGAAGACCAACAGTAAAAACACTAGTCAAAGATCCTCTATACGACAAGAACACTGCTGTTTTTGAAGACCGACAGTAAAAACGCTAGTCAAAGATCCTCTATACGACAGGAACACTGCTGTTTTTGAAGACCGACAGTAAAAACGCTAGTCAAAGATCCTCTATTCGACAGGAACACTGATGTTTTTGAAGACTGACAGTAAAAACGCTAGTCAAAGATCCTCTATACGACAGGAACACTGCTGTTTTTGAAGACCGTCAGTAAAAACGCTAGTCAAAGATCCTCCATACGACAGGAACACTGCTGTTTTTGAAGACCGACAGTAAAAACGCTAGTCAAAGATCCTCTATACGACAAGAACACTGATGTTTTTGAAGACCGACAGTAAAAACGCTAGTCAAAGATCCTCTATACGACAGGAACACTGATGTTTTTGAAGACCGACATTAAAAACGCTAGTCAAAGATCCTCTATACGACAGGAACACTGCTGTTTTTGAAGACAGACAGTAAAAACGCTAGTCAAAGATCCTCTATACGACAAGAACACTGATGTTTTTGAAGACCGACAGTAAAAACGCTAGTCAAAGATCCTCTATACGACAGGAACACTGATGTTTTTGAAGACCGACAGTAAAAACGCTAGTCAAAGATCCTCTATACGACAGGAACACTGCTGTTTTTGAAGACCGACAGTAAAAACGCTAGTCAAAGATCCTCTATTCGACAGGAACACTGCTGTTTTTGAAGACCGACAGTAAAAACGCTAGTCAAAGATCCTCTATTCGACAGGAACACTGCTGTTTTTGAAGACCAACAGTAAAAACACTAGTCAAAGATCCTCTATACGACAAGAACACTGCTGTTTTTGAAGACCGACAGTAAAAACGCTAGTCAAAGATCCTCTATACGACAGGAACACTGCTGTTTTTGAAGACCGACAGTAAAAACTCTAGTCAAAGATCCTCTATTCGACAGGAACACTGATGTTTTTGAAGACTGACAGTAAAAACGCTAGTCAAAGATCCTCTATACGACAGGAACACTGCTGTTTTTGAAGACCGGCAGTAAAAACGCTAGTCAAAGATCCTCCATACGACAGGAACACTGCTGTTTTTGAAGACTGACAGTAAAAACGCTAGTCAAAGATCCTCTATACGACAAGAACACTGATGTTTTTGAAGACCGACAGTAAAAACGCTAGTCAAAGATCCTCTATACGACAGGAACACTGATGTTTTTGAAGACCGACATTAAAAACGCTAGTCAAAGATCCTCTATACGACAAGAACACTGATGTTTTTGAAGACCGACAGTAAAAACGCTAGTCAAAGATCCTCTATACGACAGGAACACTGATGTTTTTGAAGACCGACAGTAAAAACGCTAGTCAAAGATCCTCTATACGACAGGAACACTGCTGTTTTTGAAGACCGACAGTAAAAACGCTAGTCAAAGATCCTCTATTCGACAGGAACACTGCTGTTTTTGAAGACCAACAGTAAAAACACTAGTCAAAGATCCTCTATACGACAAGAACACTGCTGTTTTTGAATACCGACAGTAAAAACGCTAGTCAAAGATCCTCTATACGACAAGAACACTGCTGTTTTTGAAGACCGGCAGTAAAAACGCTAGTCAAAGATCCTCTATACGACAGGAACACTGCTGTTTTTGAAGACCGACAGTAAAAACGCTAGTCAAAGATCCTCTATTCGACAGGAACACTGCTGTTTTTGAAGACCGACAGTAAAAACGCTAGTCAAAGAAGTAGTCTTCTGTTTTAAGGACCTTCTGGAACAACACAAATCAAAGATCTTCCCCATGACAGGAACACTCTGCTGTTTTTGATGTCTTACTGCAAAACGCTAGTCAAAAATATTTGACATTTCAGGGGTGCTCTGCTGTTTTTGAGGACCTAGTGCAAAAACGCTGGCCAAAGATCCTCCATATGACAGGAACACTGCTGTTTTTGAAGACCGACAGTAAAAACGCTAGTCAAAGATCCTCTATACAACAGGAACACTGCTGTTTTGAAGACCGACAGTAAAAACGCTAGTCAAAGATCCTCCATACGACAGGAACACTGCTGTTTTTGAAGACCGACAGTAAAAACGCTAGTCAAAGATCCTCTATACGACAGGAACACTGCTGTTTTTGAAGACCGACAGCAAAAACGCTAGTCAAAGATCCTCTATTCGACAGGAACACTGCTGTTTTTGAAGACCAACAGTAAAAACACTAGTCAAAGATCCTCTATACGACAAGAACACTGCTGTTTTTGAAGACCGACAGTAAAAACGCTAGTCAAAGATCCTCTATACGACAGGAACACTGATGTTTTTGAAGACCGACATTAAAAACGCTAGTCAAAGATCCTCTATACGACAAGAACACTGATGTTTTTGAAGACCGACAGTAAAAACGCTAGTCAAAGATCCTCTATACGACAGGAACACTGATGTTTTTGAAGACCGACATTAAAAACGCTAGTCAAAGATCCTCTATACGACAGGAACACTGCTGTTTTTGAGGACAGACAGTAAAAACGCTAGTCAAAGACCCTCTATACGACAAGAACACTGATGTTTTTGAAGACCGACAGTAAAAACGCTAGTCAAAGATCCTCTATACGACAGGAACACTGATGTTTTTGAAGACCGACAGTAAAAACGCTAGTCAAAGATCCTCTATACGACAGGAACACTGCTGTTTTTGAAGACCGACAGTAAAAACGCTGGTCAAAGATCCTCTACATGACAGAAGTACTCTGCCGTTTTAAGGACCTTCTGGAACAAGACAAATCAGAGATCTTTTATCTGACAGGAACACTCTGCTGTTTTTGATGTCTTAGTACAAAACGCTAGTCAACACGTCCGGAATGTTCTGCTCTTTTTGAGGACCTGGTGCAAAAAGCTTGTCAAAGATCCTCCATATGAGAGGTGGAGTGTGTTGTTTTTAAGGGCCTTTTGCAACAACACTAATCAAAGATCTTCCACATCAAGGTGTGGTGCGTGTACCACTACTGGTACGGTACGCGGGCTCCATCTAGTGGTACGCCAAATGCTCCCTTGATTAAAGTACAGTGTTTTATTTTCCTTTATTCAAACACAGTGTTACTGTTCAAACTGTGTGCAATGTTACAGTGGCAAAATATTAAACATACGTGTCAAATAAAACCCCTGTCAATGAATATTTAGGCCTACTACGCTACTGTATTGTAATGTGGGTCATTGGGGTGGCACTTGGACAGCCAAGATTGTTCTAGTAGTACTTGGTGAAACAAAATGACAGGACTACTCTGCTGTTTGTAAGGACCTATACTGGAACGACACAAATCAAAGATCTTCTACATGACAGGAACATCGCTACTGTCGATGTCTTACTGCAAAACGCTAGTCAAAGATCCTCTATACATAAGAGCAGTCATAAAAAAAAGCCCAAGTGCACCAATGCTATAGTAAGTATGTATCAAGACAGACCTATACTGGAACTACACCAATCAAAGATCATCTATGGAATATATACCAGTAAGTGCTCTGCTGTTTTGACCTCCAGCCAATCAAAGATCCTGTAAGTCCACAACTCACCACTGGGAAGTTCTCCTTTGTCACAGGCCAGCTCCCTCCTCTTCTCCAGCACATGTTCCAGCGCCGCCTGCAGCTTGTGAGGCAGGATGGAGTCCTCGTCGTCCAGCTTGAGGAGACAAAGACGTGTTGAAAGTCCATCATGGACACATTTAGCTTCTCTCACCTGCCGGAGGAAGCGGCTGTTGCCCAGGTCCACCACCAGGACCTGCAGGAGACCAGCCGGTTATTGTCCTGCTGAGTGGACGACCGCAAAGACTTACTTCTTCTATGGGCAGCTCCTTCAGTCGAGGCAGCGAGCTGGAGAGCAGGCCCACGATGAAGGGGGTGGGTGTGCAGACGATGTCCAGCATGGAGGGCGGCAGCACGGGGATGTAGGTGTGCTGCCACGTCAGCGGGTAGAGCAGCGCCACCACGGCGTGACAGCACTGGGACAAGGTGCTGCAGGACAGGTGGGAGAACATTATGTAACACTTCTTACAGCACACATGCTTTTAGGCCAGGGTTCTTCAACTCTATTGTTGTGGGGGCCACACTTCACTAACTAGCACACTAACTAGCTACATGCAGCTTAACCACATTTTCCTGGAGCTTGGCTACTTATTAACTAGTAGCCTTTCCAGTAACTTAGCTACTTTTACAGCATTGTAGCGAGGTAGCTAGCATCAAAGCTACAAAGAGAGAAAATGGACTTGGAATCCAGGACAAAAACAAAGATCATGTATAAAATGCAAAATGTAGTAACTGCCGGGAGCCTTTAAGATCGCCTCAGCGCAGTGTTCTATGTTTGTAATTATAAAAATAACTACTAACTAGCTCTGTACCGAGGAAGTCGTTGTGGCTTGTACAGCCCTTTGAGACACTTGTGAGTTAGGGCTATATAAATAAACATTGATTGATTGACTAAATATATGGCATAAGAAAAGGCTCACAATTAACTGGAAATTGTATTTTTACATGCAAATACGCTAAAATAAATCAACTAAATTTTTACTTCACTTTCAATAAAATTAAAGTGCAAATGAAGGCACCACTTTAGTCATAATTTTTGCGCTAAAGAAACTTCTTTCTGACTTTTGGGCCAGACTTCTTCTGTTTCTTTGATGTTGTCATGACTGCCACAAGTGCACACTATTTTGTTATTTACAAATAATAATGATTGACAGAAATATTGGGTAATAACAGGACAAAATTTTTTTTTTTTTAAGTCTTGTAATTTAGTGCAAATATTTTAATGGTAAGTGGTACAAAAAATAGCTTTTGACATCAGAAGAGTAGAAGTGCAATGCTAATTTCTACCACAGGGTGGCGGTAAATTGCATGGTCTTTATTGAGGGCAGAAGAATGCATTGTGAGCATGAGTGGAATATTACACTTGGAAAAAAAAGACTTCTAACTTCATCTGCTCACATTTTGTTCATTAGAAAAACCAAAGTGAAATTTCCACTCCAAATGTGATTTGATCTGTTTTCATTTTATGAGCTGAAGCATCATGCGCATGTTCTTTCTTTATGAGCTCCTGATTAAAAATGTCTGCAGCCACTAAAGTTGCAGCACAGCTAATAAAGTTGAGTGTTAGCTGACCCTGCCACTCCATGACAGGAGAACTTTCCAACATTCCTTCCTCTCTTCCACACCTTTTTGTTTCCTTGCAATGTTTTGTCCCAAAGCCGGTGGGTGTCTGTGGAAAAAGGCGGGGAGAAATGTGAAGGAAGGAGCTGGAGGCCAACCTGAGCTTGCCGGCCGTGAAGATGATCCTGCGCTCCAGGAGCAGCGAGGCAAAGACCCGCAGGAGAAGGCGAAGACTCAAGGAGGAGAAGAGACACTCAAAGTCCACGTGTTCCAGGCGGGAATCTGACGGCCGACACAACTCCATCACCTGCAGCAGGAAGCAGGAAGTTAAGGCCGTGTGAGACACGCCTGGAGCTTCTCTACCTCTGTTCCTGAGCCCGGGAGGAAGTTCTTGACAGTGATGGTCCTTCCTGGAGCAGGAAAAGGAGCTTCCATGATGCCTCTCATGAAAGGCTGCACCAGGGCAGGCGAGATAGCTCGTCTCTTCTCCACCTCGTCCAGGATCTGTCAACACATGCAGCAGCATCCTTCATCTTCCAAACTAAGCTGAGGAGGTTTATTGCAGGCTGAGACGGTGACCACACCTCAACTGACCCACAGTCTCTTAGGTCACCAACGTTGTACAGTCAATGAGAGGTCAAGGACTTGAAAAGATGTTTCACATAATAAATAATACAAGGGAGTGATGCTGTACTCCACGTGCCTGGACATTGTCCTACAACTTGTGCACATTCAACTTCATTCTTTTCGCTGTGAGAAGAAATTGTTCGGTCGAGTCGTGTGTCGGCAACCCAAAATGTTCAAAGAGCCATATTGGACCAAAAATACAAAAAAATCGGTCTGGAGCCGCAAAAAAATAAAAGCCTAATATAAGTGTTATAATGGAGGCAACACATGATGTAAGTGTCTATATTAGCCTACTATCAAAATGACTTTAAAAGTCTTATATAAGTGTTATAATGGAGACAACACATGATGTAAGTGTCTATATTAGCCTACTATCAAAATGACTTTAAAAGTCTTATATAAGTGTTATAATGAAGGCAACACATGATGTAAGTGTCTATATTAGCCTACTATCAAAATGACATTAGAAATCTTATATAAGTGTTATAATGAAGGCACTTATAGGTGCGGCATAAGGCTGCATCTACTGTGGCTACAAGCACTTATATGTGCGGCATAAGGCTGCATCTACTGTGGCTACAAGCACTTATAGGCGCGGCATAAGGCTGCATCTACTGTGGCTACAAGCACTTATAGGTGCGGCATAAGGCTGCATCTACTGTGGCTACAAGCACTTATATGTGCGGCATAAGGCTGCATCTACTGTGGCTACAAGCACTTATAGGCGCGGCATAAGGCTGCATCTACTGTGGCTACAAGCCCTTATAGGCGCGGCATAAGGCTGCATCTACTGTGGCTACATGCACTTATAGGTGCGGCATAAGGCTGCATCTACTGTGGCTACATGCACTTATAGGTGCGGCATAAGGCTGCATCTACTGTGGCTACAAGCACTTATAGGCGCGGCATAAGGCTGCATCTACTGTGGCTACAAGCACTTATAGGCGCGGCATAAGGCTGCATCTACTGTGGCTACAAGCACTTATAGGCGCGGCATAAGGCTGCATCTACTGTGGCTACAAGCACTCATAGGTGCGGCATAAGGCTGCATCTACTGTGGCTACAAGCACTTATAGGCGCGGCATAAGGCTGCATCTACTGTGGCTACAAGCACTTATAGGCGCGGCATAAGGCTGCATCTACTGTGGCTACAAGCACTTATAGGCGCGGCATAAGGCTGCATCTACTGTGGCTACAAGCACTTATAGGCGCGGCATAAGGCTGCATCTACTGTGGCTACAAGCACTTATAGGCGCGGCATAAGGCTGCATCTACTGTGGCTACAAGCACTTATAGGTGCGGCATAAGGCTGCATCTACTGTGGCTACAAGCACTTATAGGCGCGGCATAAGGCTGCATCTACTGTGGCTACAAGCACTTATAGGCGCGGCATAAGGCTGCATCTACTGTGGCTACAAGCACTCATAGGTGCGGCATAAGGCTGCATCTACTGTGGCTACAAGCACTTATAGGCGCGGCATAAGGCTGCATCTACTGTGGCTACAAGCACTTATAGGCGCGGCATAAGGCTGCATCTACTGTGGCTACAAGCACTTATAGGCGCGGCATAAGGCTGCATCTACTGTGGCTACAAGCACTTATAGGCGCGGCATAAGGCTGCATCTACTGTGGCTACAAGCACTTATAGGCGCGGCATAAGGCTGCATCTACTGTGGCTACAAGCACTCATAGGTGCGGCATAAGGCTGCATCTACTGTGGCTACAAGCACTTATAGGCGCGGCATAAGGCTGCATCTACTGTGGCTACAAGCACTTATAGGCGCGGCATAAGGCTGCATCTACTGTGGCTACAAGCACTTATAGGCGCGGCATAAGGCTGCATCTACTGTGGCTACAAGCACTTATAGGCGCGGCATAAGGCTGCATCTACTGTGGCTACAAGCACTTATAGGCGCGGCATAAGGCTGCATCTACTGTGGCTACAAGCACTTATAGGCGCGGCATAAGGCTGCATCTACTGTGGCTACAAGCACTTATAGGTGCGGCATAAGGCTGCATCTACTGTGGCTACAAGCACTTATAGGCGCGGCATAAGGCTGCATCTACTGTGGCTACAAGCACTTATAGGCGCGGCATAAGGCTGCATCTACTGTGGCTACAAGCACTCATAGGTGCGGCATAAGGCTGCATCTACTGTGGCTACAAGCACTTATAGGCGCGGCATAAGGCTGCATCTACTGTGGCTACAAGCACTTATAGGCGCGGCATAAGGCTGCATCTACTGTGGCTACAAGCACTTATAGGCGCGGCATAAGGCTGCATCTACTGTGGCTACAAGCACTTATAGGCGCGGCATAAGGCTGCATCTACTGTGGCTACAAGCACTTATAGGCGCGGCATAAGGCTGCATCTACTGTGGCTACAAGCACTTATAGGCGCGGCATAAGGCTGCATCTACTGTGGCTACAAGCACTTATAGGCGCGGCATAAGGCTGCATCTACTGTGGCTACAAGCACTTATAGGCGCGGCATAAGGCTGCATCTACTGTGGCTACAAGCACTCATAGGTGCGGCATAAGGCTGCATCTACTGTGGCTACAAGCACTTATAGGCGCGGCATAAGGCTGCATCTACTGTGGCTACAAGCACTTATAGGCGCGGCATAAGGCTGCATCTACTGCGGCTACAAGCACTTATATGTGCGGCATAAGGCTGCATCTACTGTGGCTACAAGCACTTATAGGCGCGGCATAAGGCTGCATCTACTGTGGCTACAAGCACTTATAGGTGCGGCATAAGGCTGCATCTACTGTGGCTACAAGCACTTATAGGCGCGGCATAAGGCTGCATCTACTGTGGCTACAAGCACTTATAGGCGCGGCATAAGGCTGCATCTACTGTGGCTACAAGCACTTATAGGCGCGGCATAAGGCTGCATCTACTGTGGCTACAAGCACTTATAGGCGCGGCATAAGGCTGCATCTACTGTGGCTACAAGCACTTATAGGCGCGGCATAAGGCTGCATCTACTGTGGCTACAAGCACTTATAGGCGCGGCATAAGGCTGCATCTACTGTGGCTACAAGCACTTATAGGCGCGGCATAAGGCTGCATCTACTGTGGCTACAAGCACTCATAGGTGCGGCATAAGGCTGCATCTACTGTGGCTACAAGCACTTATAGGCGCGGCATAAGGCTGCATCTACTGTGGCTACAAGCACTTATAGGCGCGGCATAAGGCTGCATCTACTGTGGCTACAAGCACTTATAGGCGCGGCATAAGGCTGCATCTACTGTGGCTACAAGCACTTATAGGCGCGGCATAAGGCTGCATCTACTGTGGCTACAAGCACTTATAGGCGCGGCATAAGGCTGCATCTACTGTGGCTACAAGCACTTATAGGTGCGGCATAAGGCTGCATCTACTGTGGCTACAAGCACTTATAGGCGCGGCATAAGGCTGCATCTACTGTGGCTACAAGCACTTATAGGCGCGGCATAAGGCTGCATCTACTGTGGCTACAAGCACTCATAGGTGCGGCATAAGGCTGCATCTACTGTGGCTACAAGCACTTATAGGCGCGGCATAAGGCTGCATCTACTGTGGCTACAAGCACTTATAGGCGCGGCATAAGGCTGCATCTACTGTGGCTACAAGCACTTATAGGCGCGGCATAAGGCTGCATCTACTGTGGCTACAAGCACTTATAGGCGCGGCATAAGGCTGCATCTACTGTGGCTACAAGCAATTAAAGGCGCGGCATAAAGCTGCATCTACTGTGGCTACATGCACTTATAGGTGCGGCATAAGGCTGCATCTACTGCGGCTACAAGCACTTATAGGTTCGGCATAAGGCTGCATCTACTGTGGCTACAAGCACTTATAGGTGTGGCATAAGGCTGCATCTACTGTGGCTACAAGCACTTATAGGTGCGGCATAAGGCTGCATCTACTGTGGCTACAAGCACTTATAGGCGCGGCATAAGGCTGCATCTACTGTGGCTACAAGCACTTATAGGCGCGGCATAAGGCTGCATCTACTGTGGCTACAAGCACTTATAGGCGCGGCATAAGGCTGCATCTACTGTGGCTACAAGCACTTATAGGCGCGGCATAAAGCTGCATCTACTGTGGCTACAAGCACTTATAGGCGCGGCATAAAGCTGCATCTACTGTGGCTACAAGCACTTATAGGCGCGGCATAAAGCTGCATCTACTGTGGCTACATGCACTTATAGGTGCGGCATAAGGCTGCATCTACTGTGGCTACAAGCACTTATAGGCGCGGCATAAGGCTGCATCTACTGTGGCTACAAGCACTTATAGGTGCGGCATAAGGCTGCATCTACTGTGGCTACATGCACTTATAGGTGCGGCATAAGGCTGCATCTACTGTGGCTACAAGCACTTATAGGCGCGGCATAAGGCTGCATCTACTGTGGCTACAAGCACTTATAGGCGCGGCATAAGGCTGCATCTACTGTGGCTACAAGCACTTATAGGCGCGGCATAAGGCTGCATCTACTGTGGCTACAAGCACTTATAGGCGCGGCATAAAGCTGCATCTACTGTGGCTACAAGCACTTATAGGTGCGGCATAAGGCTGCATCTACTGTGGCTACATGCACTTATAGGTGCGGCATAAGGCTGCATCTACTGTGGCTACAAGCACTTATAGGCGCGGCATAAGGCTGCATCTACTGTGGCTACAAGCACTTATAGGAGCGGCATAAGGCTGCATCTACTGTGGCTACAAGCACTTATAGGCGCGGCATAAGGCTGCATCTACTGTGGCTACAAGCACTTATAGGTGCGGCATAAGGCTGCATCTACTGTGGCTACATGCACTTATAGGTGCGGCATAAGGCTGCATCTACTGTGGCTACAAGCACTTATAGGCGCGGCATAAGGCTGCATCTACTGTGGCTACAAGCACTTATAGGCGCGGCATAAGGCTGCATCTACTGTGGCTACAAGCACTCATAGGTGCGGCATAAGGCTGCATCTACTGTGGCTACAAGCACTTATAGGTGCGGCATAAGGCTGCATCTACTGTGGCTACAAGCACTTATAGGCGCGGCATAAGGCTGCATCTACTGTGGCTACAAGCACTTATAGGTGCGGCATAAGGCTGCATCTACTGTGGCTACAAGCACTTATAGGCGCGGCATAAGGCTGCATCTACTGTGGCTACAAGCACTTATAGGCGCGGCATAAGGCTGCATCTACTGTGGCTACAAGCACTTATAGGTGCGGCATAAGGCTGCATCTACTGTGGCTACAAGCACTTATAGGTGCGGCATAAGGCTGCATCTACTGCTTTTGACTATTGTTGGAAGTTGTACCTTGGAGAAGAGGTCGAAGCAGCCCAAGCGGCTCACGATGCAGTAGACCTCCGGGAGCCTCCGGCCTTTACCGCTGGGCTGTGGGCAAGCAGAGAGAGATGTGAGGTTGAAGTGTGGCCAGTGCGTTAGAGCCAAGGTGCAAACAGGAGAAAATACATTTGGTATTTATTGAAATAAAAGTACCAGTAATCTCCTGCAGTAACCAAACCGCCGACTTCCATCCTCACCGGTCAGCACAAAAGAAAAGGTCTCACTGGAGAGATAGGACAAATGGAGTGGATTATATTTATATAGAGCTTGTTCACAAGAGACTCAAAGCACTTGACACAGTGGAACCCCTTATTTACATCAGGGGTCCCTGACCACTTGAATGTGTGGCAGCAAAGATCCGTGCATGAAAATACAAGTCATCTGAACTAGTGACAACATTTTCCTCTTTGCAAAGACTTTTTGTTTTCTACTCATTTTCACTGGCTTGTGGCCTTCAGCTTTAGTGAATGTATCTGACGCCATTTAGTGAATGTATCTGACGCCATATGCAGACAATATATTTACTGAATGTATCTGACACCATATGCTGACAATATATTTAGTGAATGTATCTGACGCCATATGCAGACAATATATTTAGTGAATGTATCTGACACCATATGCAGACAATATATTTAGTGAATGTATCTGACACCATATGCAGACAATATATTTAGTGAATGTATCTGACGCCATTTAGTGAATGTATCTGACACCATATGCTGACAATATATTTAGTGAATGTATCTGACACCATATGCAGACAATATATTTAGTGAATGTATTTGACGCCATATGCAGACAATATATTTAGTGAATGTATCTGACACCATATGCAGACAATATATTTAGTGAATGTATCTGACGCCATTTAGTGAATGTATCTGACGCCATATGCAGACAATATATTTAGTGAATGTATCTGACACCATATGCAGACAATATATTTAGTGAATGTATCTGACGCCATATGCAGACAATATATTTAGTGAATGTATCTGACACCATATGCAGACAATATATTTAGTGAATGTATCTGACACCATATGCAGACAATACATCATCATACTTTCTAAACATCATCATCCAGGACAAGAGTATAGATATAGAATACAACTAGACTTGCCATTACTTCTAATGCATTTCTATTTCTATTGTAAAAGTTAGTTTGTGCAATGTTTCTTACATTTATGTATGCTTTTTGTGTGTTAAAGGCCTACTGAAAGCCACTACTAGCGACCACGCAGTCTGATCGTTTATATATCAATGATACAATCTTAACATTGCAACACATGCCAATACAGCCGGGTTAACTTATAAAGTGACATTTTAAATTTCCCGCTAAACTTCCGCTTGAAAACGTCTATGTATGATGACGTATGCGCGTGACGTCAATGGTTGAAGCGGAAGTATTCGGACACATTGAATCCAATAAAAAAAGCTCTGTTTTCATCTCATAATTCCACAGTATTCTGGACATCTGTGTTGGTGAATCTTTTGCAATTTATTTAATGAACAATGAAGACTGCAAAGAAGAAAGTTGTAGGTGGGATCGGTGTATTAGCGGCTGGCTGCAGCAACACAACCAGGAGGACTTTGAGTTGGATAGCAGACGCGCTACCGTGACTACAGCTTTGGCTTCCAAACATTTGGTCGCTTGCCCGTACGTGCATGTCGCTATGTGCATGTCACGTACGTAACTTTGGGGAAATATATGTTTCTTGCCGACTCTGATGGCGGCCGGGGTGTCGTCGAAAGCTACAACGCGCGCCGCTGTCCTCACCTTGACTTCCTCCGTCTCCGGGCCGCCGACCGCATCGATGATCGGGTGAAGTCCTTCGTCGCGCCGTCGATTGCTGGAACGCAGGTGAGCACGGGTGTTGATGAGCAGATGAGGGCTGGCGTAGTTGCAGTTAAGCACGATGCTATCACGTTAGCTCCGTAGCTAAAGTGTTTCGTCGATGTATTGTCATGGGGATAAAAGTCACTGTGAATGTCCATTTCGCGTTCTCGACTCTCATTTTCAAGAGGATATAGTATCCCAGGTGGTTTAAAATACAAATCCGTGATCCACAATAGAAAAAGGAGAGAGTGTGGAATCCAATGAGCCAGCTTGTACCTAAGTTACGGTCAGAGCGGAAAAAAATACGTCCTGCACTGCACTCTAGTCCTTCACTCTCACTTTCCTCATCCACAAATCTTTCATCCTCGCTCAAATTAATGGGGTAATCGTCGCTTTCTCGGTCCGAATCGCTCTCGCTGCTGGTGTAAACAATGGGGAAATGTGAGGAGCCTTTCAACCTGCGACGTCACGCTACTTCCGGTACAGGCAAGGCTTTTTTATCAGCGACCAAAAGTTGCGAACTTTATCGTCGATGTTCTCTACTAAATCCTTTCAGCAAAAATATGGCAATATCGCAAAATGATCAAGTATGACACATAGAATGGATCTGCTATCCCCGTTTAAATAAGAAAAATCATTTCAGTAGGCCTTTAACACATCTTTGAATGCTAACTATGGTGGAATAATAGCAGCACTTGAACGTACTAAGCCAAGGAAGATGTGTATTCCTCAACAGGGAGTGTCTTTCACTCCCTGTTGTTACCCACCTGGGGAAGAGCAGGTAAACCCTCCCTGTTGTTACCCACCTGGGGAAGAGCAGGTAAACCCTCTCTGTTGTTACCCACCTGGGGAAGAGCAGGTAAACCCTCCCTGTTGTTACCCAGAACCCACCTGGGGAAGAGCAGGTAAACCCTCCCTGTTGTTACCCACCTGGGGAAGAGCAGGTAAACCCTCGCTGTTGTTACCCACCTGGGGAAGAGCAGGTAAACCCTCGCTGTTGTTACCCACCTGGGGAAGTTGTCCACAGGCGCCCAGTCTTTGGCGTCAGGGAAGCAGAACTGAGGGATGACCTTGAGCTGGTCCTCTGTCTCTCGCATGAACTTGAAGCTCCTTTCAAGCTGGATGGAAAAGAAGTGAACGTTATGATTACATTTTCTTGTAATGCCAATCTTTTTCTTTTTTTTCTTTTGATAAGCAGTTTTGCTGGTCGTGCAAATTAGAGGTTAAGGTTAGCTCGGAATTCAAATGTACAATTTCCTTCTTCTGTCCACACACAAATATCTGCCAGGTGTCACAAACTAGCACATTTGATGTTTTCTTTCAAGAAAAGGTCAAATCAAATGTTTGACTTGTTCAGAGCTCCTTCGTTTTTTTCATTTTGCTTATGTATTTCACACTTTTACACGCTAACAAGATTACATTTTTTACAATATTTTTCTTTGGTTTCTGGATTTTTGTGGACATATACAGTATGTGGACACATATTTTTCAACTTGAACCCCTAAAGAGTAATGCAGGGATCTGGAACACATTGATTGATTGATTGATTGATTGAAACTTGTATTAGTAGATTGCACAGTACAGTACATATTCCGTACAATTGACCACTAAATGGTAACACCCCAATAAGTTTTTCCACTTTAAGTCAGGGTCCACATTAATCAATTCACGGCTCTTTCATGCCTTCACCTTTGGCTTGCCTTTGAAACCAAATGGCTATTTCATTTCCATTGATTGTATTTGACTTAGTTAATATAAATGTAACAGTTGTTATTTTGGAGAATTCTGTGGTCTTGTAACATATTTGAATATTTTGCTGATCAAAACGTACGTCACAGCCCCTCTGCGTCGTCTCTTGCTGCCAAGCAATTGTATTGTCTTTAGCAGTCAATAAGCTAGCAATGGACAGATCGCTTCATTATAAAATATAAACTGCCATTTGTTTTCCTTATTTTAGTTGAAGCAAATATGCCGCACCTGCGTGCCTTCAGAATATTGGAGTGAGTTGTTTTTTTTTTAAAAAGGACCAGGACCAGAAGGACTAAAGGGTATTTTCAAAGTTCAAAATAATTTGGTGTTTTGCTTCGTTAAACCCAGACAACAAATATGAGTTGTTTTCTGTCCAGTGTTTGATTTCATAAATGCATAAGTGTGATGAAACTATGAGTGGTGTTATCATCGTTTTAGGGATCAGGTTTAGGTTTCATTTGGTGGGAAATGGGCTATAAAGGCTCTTTGTATGCTGAAGGTTGCCGACCCCTTTTGTAGCCTATTAACAGATCATTTTTATCAAATATTATTTTAGTATTTTAGGTTTATCTTTTTTTTAATAATATAATTAAATAATTAAAATAAAATGTAAATGTTATTATAAAATTACACTTGCATTACTTTTAAAATGTAATTTAAATTATATATATATATATATATATATATATATATATATATATATATATATATATATATATATATATATATATATATATATATATATATATATATATATATATATATATATATATATATATATATATATGTATAATGCATTTACCATTTTGTGATGGAGAAATACTGTATGTTATATATTATTTCTTTAATTATGATATGTTATTGAAAACTAGATTTCCTTTGATATATATATTATAAAATTACACTTACATTATTTTTAAATATAATTTAAATGTTATATATATATATATATATATATATATATATATATAAATATATATATATATATATATATATATATATATATATATATATATATATAATTATATAATATAATTTAAATGTTATATATATATATATATATATATATATATATATATATATATATATATATATATATATATATATATATAACATTTAAATTATATTTTAAAATAATGTAAGTGTAATTTTATAATATATATATCAAAGGAAATCCAGTTTTCAATAACATATCATAATTAAAGAAATAATATATAACATACAGTATTTCTCCATCACAAAATGGTAAATGCATTATACTTGTATAGCACTTTCCGAGGTACTCCGAGCACTTGAACATTATTTCCCCATGATGGCGGGAGCTGCCATGCAAGGCAATAACCACCACCCATCAGGAGCAAGGGTGAAGTGTCTTGCCCAAGGACACAACGGACGGGACTCGGATGGCAGAAGCTGGGATCCAACCTGCAACTCTCAAGTTGCTGGCTCGGCCGCTCTACCACCCAAGCCACGCCGTCTCCCAATACAATGTTTCTATTTATAAATAATGATAAATGATAAATGGGTTATACTTGTATAGCGCTTTTCTACCTTCAAGGTACTCAAAGCGCTTTGACAGTATTTCCACATTTACCCATTCACACACATTCACACACTGATGGCGGGAGCTGCCATGCAAGGCGCTAACCAGCAGCCATCAGAGGCAAAGGGTGAAGTGTCTTGCCCAAGGACACAACGGACGTGACTAGGAAGGTAGAAGGTGGGAATTGAACCCCAGTAACCAGCAACACTCCGATTGCTGGCACAGCCACTCTACCAACTTCGCCACGCCGTCCCGTTATAATTATTATAGTTATTTATTTTCAGGCAACAATAGTGTTTTTCATCCATCCATCCATTTTCTTCCGCTTATTCGAGGTGGTGACTTGTCCAGGGTGTACCCCGCCTTCCGCCCGATTACAGCTGAGATAGGCTCCAGCATCCCCCAAGACCCCGAAAGGGATAAGCGGTAGAAAATGGATGGATGGATATTCGAGAATGGGTCGCGGGGGCAGCAGCCTAAGCAAAGAGGCCAAGACTTCCCTCTTCCCAGCCACTTTATCCAGCTCTTCCTTGGGGATCTCGAGGAGTTCCTGGGCCAGCTGGGACATGCCCTGGGTCTACCTGTCAGACGTGCCCTAAACACCTCCCCAGGGAGCTACCCGGGGGGAAACCTAACCAGATGCCCGAACCACCTCATTTGGCTTCACTTGAAGTGAAGGAGCAGCGGCTCTACTCTGAGCCTCTCCCGAAAGACCCAACTCCTCACCCTATCTCTGAAACTCATCTCTGCAACTTGCATTCGCGACCTTGTCCTTTCGGTTGTTACCCAAAGTTTGTGACCATAGGTGAGGATGGGAATGTAGGTCGACCGTCTATTGAGAGCTTTGCCTTCCGGCTCAGCTCCTTCTTTACCATCACTGCAGACGCCACACTGAACCGCTTGTTGATCTCTTCCCTCACTTGAGGGTACTTGAACTCCTTGCCTTGGGGCAAGATCTCTCCCCAACCCGGAGATGGCACTCCACCCTTTCCGGGCGAGAACCATGGACTCGGACTTAGAGGTGTTGATTCTCATCCCAGTCGCTTCACACTCGGCTGCGAACAGATCCAGTGAGAGCTGAAAATCCTGGCCAGATGAAGCCGTCAGGACCACATCATCTACAAAAAGCAGAGACCTAATCCTGCAGCCACCAAACCGGATCCCCTCAACGCCCTGACTGTGCCTAGAAATTCTGTCTATAAAAGTTATGAACAGAATCGGTGACAAAGGGCAGCCTTGGCGGAGTCCAATTCTCACTGGAAACGGATGCGACTTACTCATCCGATCATGCAGGGAGCGGACCACAATAATCAGACGGTTCAATACCCCATACTCTCTGAGCACTGCCCACAAGACTTCCCGAGGGACACGGTCGAAGGCCTTCTCCAAGTCCACAAAGCACATGTAGACAGGTTGGGCAAACTCCCATGCACCCTCCAGGACCCTGCCGTGAGTATAGAGCTGGTCCACAGTTCCACGACCAGGACGAAAACCACACTCTTCCTCCTGAATGCGAAGTTCCACTATCTGGCGTAGCCTCCTCTCCAGTACACCTGAATAGACCTAATCGGGAAGACTGAGGAGTGTGATCCCACGATAGTTGGAACACACCCTCCGGTTCCCCTTCTTAAAGACACAAACCACCACCCTGGTCTGCCAATCCAGAGGCACTGCCCCCGATGACCACGAAATGCTGCAGAGTCTTGTCAACCAAGACAGCCCCGCAGCATCCAGAGCCTTAAGGAACTCTAGGCGGATCTCATCCACCTCCGAGGGGCTTCTTAACTACCTCGGCAACCTCAGCCCCAGAAATAGGAGAGTCCACCACAGATTCCCCAGGCACTGCTTCCTCATAAGAAGACGTGTAGGTGGGATTGTTGAGGTCTTCGAAGTATTCCCTCCACTGATCCACAAGGTCCTGAGTGGAGGTCAGCAGCACACCATCTCCACCATACACGGTGTTGACAGTGCACTGCTTCCCCCTCCTGAGGTGGCTGACGGTCCGGTAGTTGTTTTCCATAGCTTTCGCCAAACTCCTCCCATGTCCTAGTTTTTGCCTCTGCGACCGGCAATAGTGATTTTGTGTTTTGTTATTTTCAGCCAATCATACTGTCCATCACGTACCTTGAGAGGGAACTGCTGCGTGACTTCCGGCAGGTACGGAACTCCAGCTTTGGTCTTGTGAAGGGCCACCACGATGAAATACTCAAAGAGTTTTCTCTCCTGCAACTCCATCAGATCTCTCTCCAAAGTCCGGTATCTCCCCGTCTGCCTCAGCATGGACTGGACCGACACTAGCATTTGGCTATGCGCTAAAGGAAAGCAAAAAAACACACACTTGATACAAAAATTGTCCATGTTTTGTTTACATTTGTCAGTTAGGTGCCGCTCACCTTTTAGTTTCTCCTCTGTGTCACTTTCGGACTCGCTGTTCTCATCTGTGACTCCAATACATCAAAACATGAGATGACTTTCTACACAATATCTCAATTGGATGTCAAAAAGTTCATCCCTCACCTCTCCCGGAGCTTGACTCGGTGGACTGAGACACCTTCTTCATGCGCTTTTTGCCTCTACGAGCCTCAAAGACGCCATTGATCTTCAACACCATCTGGATCAATGAAAGAAGGACAACTTTAGGATACTTTAAGGTCCCTAAAGTACTTTTAAATGACTTCTCTTCGGTGCAATAACCCATTCCACCAACCACCCTGTTTCATGTAGATATTCATGTACATATTCATTTCACCCTCTGTATAGAGTGTACACTTGTTTTATCGCACTGAATGGAATGGCCTCAATCTCGTTACCCTGCGTAATGACAATAAAGCTGATTCTGATTCTGATTCCAAAGGTGGAAAAAACAGGCTTTGCTAAACATCTGAAAATAAAGCCCAGAGTTCTGCCAGCCATCCATCAGTTATCTACAGACAGGGTAGATGACTGATGGTTAGGGTCAGGATTGGGGTTGGGGTTAGGGTTAGGATTTAGGGTTAGGGTTAACCCAAACCTAACCCTCTAACCCTTTAACCCTAACCCCCTAACCCAAACCCAAACCTAACCGTCTAAGTTTCAGTGAATAGACCAGTCCTTCTTAAATAGTGGGGCTATGACCAAGCATATGTAGCGCTTGCCTTCACTGTGACTACGTTGGAGATGAAGAAAGACTGGTGTTTTTCATGTTAATACTAGGCAGAGGTGTACTTACAACAATTTTATAGGCAAATGATACTATTTATAGTTTCAGTGGAGAGTTTGGGTGGCAACAGAAGAAGCATTGGAATGGGCCAACTTAGCACGATGTTGCTGTTAAAAGGTTCAAGTTAAAGTAGCAATGATAGTCACACACACACTAGGTGTGGTGAAATGTGTCCTCTGCATTTGACCCATCCCCTTGTTCACCCCCTGGGAGGTGAGGGGAGCAGTGGGCAGCAGTGGTGCCACGCCCGGGGATAATTTTTGGTGATTGAACCCCCAATTCCAACCCTTGATGCTGAGTGCCAAGCAGGGAGGTAATGGCTCCCATTTTTATAGTCTTTGGTATGACTCGGCCGGGTTTGAACTCACAACCTACCCATCTCAGGGCAGACACTCCAACCACTAGGCCACTGAAAAGGTGGCTGTACTGCTAGCACTTTAGCTCAGGTAGCTATGCTTCAATCTGCTGCCTTGAGTCATACCTTTGGGATTTTCTTCCGCCGCCGGTTGTACGGGTCGCCAGAGAGACAGGGTGTGTCATCGGGGCTGCTGGGCGTGGATGGAGGACTGATGCGAGACGGCGAGGACACGCCGGCCTCCCTGTTGGTTTTCCTTAATTCCAGGACTTTGAAGCTCCGTCGCTCTGAGTTTTGTCTGAAGAAGCCTGGCTTGGTGCAGAGCTTTTGGGACGTGACAGAAGACAATGAGCGCATTAGAGAGGGATGTGTTGTGAATGTACGACGAGCGCATTAGAGAGGGATGTGTTGTGAATGTACGACGAGCGCGTTAGAGAGGGATGTGTTGCGAATGTACGACGAGCGCGTTAGAGAGGGATGCGTTGCGAATGTACGACGAGCGCGTTAGAGAGGGATGCGTTGTGAATGTACGACGAGCGCATTAGAGAGGGATGCGTTGCGAATGTACGACGAGCGCATTAGAGAGGGATGCGTTGTGAATGTACGACGAGCGCATTAGAGAGGGATGTGTTGTGAATGTACGACGAGCGCATTAGAGAGGGATGTGTTGTGAATGTACGACGAGCGCATTAGAGAGGGATGTGTTGTGAATGTACGACGAGCGCATTAGAGAGGGATGTGTTGTGAATGTACGACGAGCGCATTAGAGAGGGATGTGTTGTGAATGTACGACGAGCGCATTAGAGAGGGATGTGTTGTGAATGTACGACGAGCGCATTAGAGAGGGATGTGTTGTGAATGTACGACGAGCGCATTAGAGAGGGATGCGTTGTGAATGTACGACGAGCGCATTAGAGAGGGATGTGTTGTGAATGTACACAGGCCAACGTTGCACCTTAGGTGGAGTGTCAGGGATTGGCGAAGAGGAGACACATTTGCTACCCAGGCAACTTCTCTCCAGCTCTATGTCTTCGTAAGGATTCTCCTTGCACGGAGGATCTTCAAAAAAAAAAGCAGAAACACCTAGATTACCAAATAGTCTTTTATAGGATCACAAAAAGTTCCATTATCAGTCAGAAAATTCCTAATCCAGATGTGCAAAGAGCTAGCAGACATAGCGGCGTGCTGACTCGGCTCAATGTGGCAACGCTGAGCATCAAACTTTCATGCTAACGCTGCCAAAGACTATTTTCCTTCTTCTTCTCATTGCGCCTCATATTTTAATGACCCCTAATAGCACAACCATGGATTACACATCAAGCACCAGCATGTGAGTTATGACTTCTTTAGTTTTCAACCCAATATAATATTAGACTTTTGTTTACGCAAGAAGAAGTTTCAAAGGAGCAAGATGAGTGCATGTGCCTCACAATACCAAGGTATTACCTGAGTAGTCCTGAGTTCAATCCCGGGCTGTGTGGAGTTTGCATGTTCTCCCCCGTGACTGTGTGGGTTCCCTCTGGCTTCCTCCCACATCCAAAGACATGCACCTGGGGATAGGCCCCTCCCACCTCCAAAGACATGCACCTGGGGATAGGCCCCTCCCACCTCCAAAGACATGCACCTGGGGATAGGCCCCTCCCACCTCCAAAGACATGCACTTGATTGGCAACACTAAATGCTCCCTAGTGTGTGAATGTTGTCTATATGTGTTGGCCCTGTGATGAGGTGGCGACTTGTCCAGGGTGTACCCCGCCTTCCGCCCGAATGCAGCTGAGATAGGCTCCAGCACCCCCCGTGACCCCAAAAGGGACAAACGGTAGAAAATGGATGGATGGAAGATGAGAGACAGGAAATGATGTGGCAGTGATGTCATCCAAGAAGCTTTAAACTGCTGTGATGTCATCCCTACAATCTTCCTGCTGGGAAATGTCACACATCATCCTTTCATTACTTTGCATACGCAAGACATTCCTCGAAGTGTTGCTGTTTCAGTGCTGCTTGCATCTCGTCTTGGACCTCTTATATCTAGTCTTGTATCTCTTATATCTCGTCTTGTACTTCCTATAACTAGTCTTGTATGTCTTATATCTCGTCTTGTACTTCCTATATCTAGTCTTGTATCTCTTTTATCTCGTCTTGTACTTCCTATATCTAGTCTTGTATCTCTTATATCTCGTCTTGTACTTCCTATATCTAGTCTTGTATCTCTTATATCTCGTCTTGTACCTCTTATATCTAGTCTTGTATCTCTTATATCTAGTCTTGTACCCCTTATATCTAGTCTTGTACCTCTTATATCTAGTCTTGTACCTCTTATATCTAGTCTTGTATCTCTTATATCTAGTCTTGTACCTCTTATATCTAGTCTTGTATCTCTTATATCTAGTCTTGTACTTCCTATATCTAGTCTTGTATCTCTTATATCTAGTCTTGTATCTCTTATATCTAGTCTTGTATCTCTTATATCTCGTCTTGTATCTCTTATATCTCGTCTTGTATCTCTTATATCTCGTCTTGTACCTCGTATATCTAGTCTTGTATCTCTTATATCTAGTCTTGTACTTCCTATATCTAGTCTTGTATCTATTATATCTAGTCTTGTATCTCTTATATCTAGTCTTGGAGCTCTTATATCTAGTCTTGTATCTCTTATATCTAGTCTTGTATCTCTTATATCTAGTCTTGTATCTCTTATATCTAGTCTTGGATCTCATATCTAGTCTTGAACCTCTTATATCGAGTCTTGTATCTCTTATATCTAGTCTTGTACCTCATATCTAGTCTTGTACCTCTTATATCTAGTCTTGTATCACTTATATCTAGTCTTGTACCTCTTATATCTAGTCTTGTACCTTTTACATCTAGTCTTGTAGCTCGTATATCTAGTCTTGGATCTCTTATATCTAGTCTTGTACCTCTTATATCTAGTCTTGTACCTCTTATATCTAGTCTTGTATCTCTTATATCTAGTCTTGTACCTCTTATATCTAGTCTTGTATCTCTTATATCTAGTCTTGGATCTCTTATATATAGTCTTGGATCTCTTATATATAGTGTTGGATCTCATATATCTAGTCCTGGACCTCTTATATCTAGTCTTGTATCTCTTATATCTAGTCTTGTATCTCTTATATCTAGTATTGTACCGCTTATATCTAGTCTTGCATCTCTTATATCTAGTCTTGTACCTCTTATATCGAGTCTTGTATCTCTTATATCTAGTCTTGTACCTCTTATATCTAGTCTTGCACTTCTTATATCTAGTCTTGTATCTCTTATATCTAGCCTTGAACCTCTTATATAGAGTCTTGTATCTCTTATATCGAGTCTTGTACCTCTTATATCTAGTCTTGTATCTCTTATATCTGGTCTTGTAGCTCTGAAATCTAGTCTTGTATCTCTTATATCTAGCCTTGAACCTCTTATATAGAGTCTTGTATCTCTTATATCGAGTCTTGTATCTCTGAAATCTAGTCTTGTAGCTCTGAAATCTAGTCTTGGATCTGTTATATCTAGCAGGAGCAGAGCAGTCTGTGGAGTCTCAATCAGGTCAGGGCAACAAAAGTTGAAGCCAGGCAACTTCTTGTTTGTTGCAGATTCTTCACCTTTAATCCAAAACAGGGGTGTCCAAAGCGTGGCCCGGGGGCCATTTGTGCCCCGCAGCTAACGTTTTTAATGGCGGCACATTCTAAAATGATATTAAAAAAAGAAAAAAAACAATAACAAGTGGAATAAAAGCGCAAAGAGGTGAAATGTAACAAGTAAAAGTTGCAATATTGACTCTAATAACACAAAGCTGCCACGCAGGCTGTTAAAATAAAAAAATGGACATTGCTTAAAATATAATAATGAATCAAAGTCAATATTGTTATGAATGATAGACTTATTCAAGGCTATGTCACATCAACAATTCCACTTTGAAATATTTTGGGGGGAACTATTGCAGATTTAGTGTTTGCTAAAAAACTAAGTTTTGAGGCAAAAAAAAAAAAAAGGGCATAAAACAAACAAAACATTTTTTTTAAAAGTAATGATCAACGGACCTAGAGACTAAAAATGTATGAGTTATTTCTAGCACTTTTGTGAGTTTGGCCCTTCGGGATCCCCAACAATTTTAGTGGGACTTTTCTTTTGCAAAATGTTATTGTTAAAAAAATAATAATAAATTAAAATCAATGATGTTATGAATTATTGACCTATTTAAAGCTCCAATTAGTTCACATCAAATATTCCACTTAGAATTTTTTTTGGGGGAAAATATTGCATATTTTGTTTGTTTGCCATAAAAAACAAGGTTTTGACAAAAAGGGCATAAAAAAAACAACAACAAAAAACAACAACTTTATATCGATAGATAGACCGGAAGTGTGTGTGTGTATATATATATATATATATATATATATATATATATATATATATATATATATATATATATATATATATATATATATATATATATATATATATACACACTACCGTTCAAAAGTTTGGGGTCACCCAAACAATTTTGTGGAATAGCCTTCATTTCTAAGAACAAGAATAGACTGTCGAGTTTCAGATGAAATTTCTCTTTTTCTGGCCATTTTGAGCGTTTAATTGACCCCACAAATGTGATGCTCCAGAAACTCAATCTGCTCAAAGGAAGGTCAGTTTTGTAGCTTCTGTAACGAGCTCAACTGTTTTCAGATGTGTGAACATGATTGCACAAGGGTTTTCTAGTCATCAATTAGCCTTCTGAGCCAATGAGCAAACACATTGTACCATTAGAACACTGGAGTGATAGTTGCTGAGTGATAGGGCCTCTATACACCTATGTAGATATTGCACCAAAAACCAGACATTTGCAGCTAGAATAGTCATTTACCACATTAGCAATGTATAGAGTGTATTTCTTTAAAGTTAAGACTAGTTTAAAGTTATCTTCATTGAAAAGTACAGTGCTTTTCCTTCAAAAATAAGGACATTTCAATGTGACCCCAAACTTTTGAACGGTAGTGTGTGTGTATATATATATATATATATATATATATATATATATATATATATATATATATATATATATATATATATATATATATATATATATATATATATATATATATATATATATATATATCCCCCAAAGATTGTCTCATTCCACTGGTAGACTTTTTTCACTGTGGGAACCACACAGAAATATTGTAGAATGTAAAGGCGGCACTTTGATAAAGAGGCTAAAACCGATGTAGGTCAACATATGCTAAGCACCATAGCTTTGTGGTACATGTGATCATCTATGAATAATATATCTTATTAAACTTTATTAATAATGAATTCATTTTTAGAATACTTTAAGCCAATAGCCAGTATGTTGAGTCCAGAACGGGCCCCAGGCTGCACTTTGCACACCCGTGCTCAATGAAGTGTTTTTGTCTTTGCACCAGGAATGTTCTGATGACACTTGCTTTTCCAGCCCTTCTGGAAACACTGACACTCTACACTACATGAACAGCCTTTCAACAGATCTACACTTGACTTCATGTGCACCATGCAATGCAAGAGATGTGGCATAAACTCCAGTGATGGAAGCAAGTACGCTCAGAAGACTGCAGACTTGTTTGAAGTGGACAAAAAGGAGAAATGGAGCACTGTGTTTACGTTTGTTAGATTGCAGGCTACTTCCTAGTTCATCATTAAGGAAGGAGTTTTGGCGTCACCCTGCCTAAAGCTCATTTCAAGAGGTAGTAATGGTTAGTAAGTAGTTATATTAATATATTTAGTTCATTTGTGGTGAAGCCACATCCTACTGAGAGGGGATGTTTGAATCATTATTAGTGAGCAATATATTTAAGCCCCCAAAGGAGGACATCCACTTTTAGGGTGTGTAGCCAGCTTTATTGTTCTCAATGTCGACTAAAATAAGTGAAAAAAAAGATACTTGGTGCGCAAATTAGTGTGGTTCCCACTGGTATTTTGGTCACGGGCCCAAAGGAGGCAACGTAAACATAAACAACAGCTTTAGTGATACGTTTTGTGATGCAACTCAAATATGTTCAACTCAAATCTGCTGGGTTGAATATGGAAGTTAATCTTACATTCTGTGTTACCGACGCGCATGTCAGCTGTAGGCGTGGACCCCGGGATGCAGAAACAGGAGACAAGGTGCAGGTAAAATGGTGATTTCACTGTCAAAAGCAGTAGCAAAGCAGGCAGCGAGGCTGACGACATGCAAACAAACACAATGCGAAACGGTGCAAAAAATGCAAAAGGTGGCAATTAGCAGAAGAAGAAAAGCAGAAGAGTAAAGTTTGCACTTCATGCACCAGCGCTGTCTGACAGGTGGCGCTGGCATGCACAGCACTCAGAAGGAATCAGGTGTGTCAAGCAGCACTCCATACTGGCAGCAAGTGTTGACACTACACAATCATAATCATGACATCTTATTTATCACCAGTCTTCTTTTATTTACTTTTAAAGAGAACTGCTGACAGAGAGAGTGCAAAGCAGAGCAGAAAGACAGCACTTCAAATGAAATGTATCTTACTATACTGTACATACAGTATGTAGAGCAGGGGTCACCAACCTTTTTGAAACCAAGAGGTACTTCTTGGGTACTGATTAATGCGAAGGTCTACCAGTTTAAAACACACTTAAATAAATTGCCAGAAATAGCCAATTTGTTCAATTTACCTTTAACTCTGTGTTATTATTAATAATTAATGATATTTACACTTAATTGAACGGTTTAAAAGAGGAGAAAACACGAAAAAAATGACAATTACATTTTGAAACATAGTTTATCTTCAATTTCGACTCTTTAAAATTCAAAATTCAACCGAAAAAAAGAAGAGAAAAACAAGCTAATTCGAATCTTTTTGAAAAAATTTAAAAAAGATTTTATGGAACATCATTAGTAATTTTTCCTGATTAAGATTAATTTTAGAATTTTGATGACATGTTTTAAATAGGTTAAAATCCAATCTGCACTTTGTTAGAATATATAACAAATTGGACCAAGCTATATTTCTAACAAAGACAAATCATTATTTCTTCTAGATTTTCCAGAACAAAAAATTTAAAAGAAATTCAAAAGACTTTGAAATAACATTTACATTTGATTCTACAGATTTTCTAGATTTGCCAGAATAATTTTTTTGAATTCTAATCATAATAAGTTTGAAGAAATATTTCACAAATATTCTTCGTCGAAAAAACAGAAGCTAAAATGAAGAATTAAATTAAAATGTATTTATTATTCTTTACAATAAAAAAATAAATGTACTTGAACATTGATTTAAATTGTCAGGAAAGAAGAGGAAGGAATTTAAAAGGCTAAAAGGTATATGTGTTTAAAAATCCTAAAATCATTTTTAAGGTTGTATTTTTTCTCTAAAATTGTCTTTCTGAAAGTTATAAGAAGCAAAGAAAATTTTTTTATGAATTTATTCAAACAAGTGAAGACCAAGTCTTTCAAATATTTTCTTGGATTTTCAAATTCTATTTGAGTTTTGTCTCTTAGAATTAAAAATGTCGAGACCAGCTTGCTAGTAAATAAATACAATTAAAAAAATAAAGGCGGCTCACTGGTAAGTGCTGCTATTTGAGCTATTTTTAGAACAGGCCAGCGGGCTACTCATCTGGTCCTTACGGGCTACCTGGTGCCCGCGGGCACCGCGTTGGTGACCCCTGATGTAGAGTATTGTATGTTTATGCTTACTTTTTGCTATCATTTTATCATTGACCAAACTGAAGATGCCTGCAGGTCTCATTTGGCCCACAAGACAAGTTCCATTTCAATAAGCAACCTGGCCATGCGGGGTGTTTTCAAAAATACATTTAACTAACCTGACAAGTAGCAATTTGTCACTAGGTCAGGTTAATTATATGACCCAATCAAAACAACCTTTCCTAGTCATGGAGCAGAAAAAAAAACAATTCAACCAACACAAAACGTCACACATAATACAACCTGCTCACTCAACTTGGTGGATATTATTCAAATAAAACTCCCATTACCATAAAAAAAATTGAAATTACACCCATTTAAATCCATTGCAAGGCATGATGGGAAAAGTGCAAAACACGCCACACTTATCCATGTTTGACTTTTAGCTGCTTGATATTTCTGATTGATTACAAAGCTTGAAAGAGGTCGTCACAGAAGTAACAAGGTAGGAGTTGAACTTTCACACACTCTTAATATTCAATTATATAATAATTATTCATTATATATCCATTATATTTTTATACGCAAACACACACACACACACACAGATACAGTGATGGTCAAAAGTGTACATCCACTTGTAAAGAACATCATGTCATGGCTGTCTTGACTTTACAATCATTCTTATTTTGTTGTGATGTAGTGATTGGAGCACATACTTGTTGGTCACAAAAAACATTCATGAAGTTTGCTTCTTTTATGAATTTATTATGGGTCTACTGAAAATGTGAGGGTCAAAAGTATAGATACAGCAATGTTAATATTTGCTTACATGTCCCTTGGCAAGTTTACCTGCAATAAGGCGCTTCTGGCAAGCACATGGACAAAGATAAGACCTTCTGGAGGAAAGTTATGTGGTCAGATGAAACAGAAATGGAGCTGTTTGGCCACAACACCCAGCAATTTTAGATGAGAAACGGTGAGGCCTTTAATCCCAGGAACACCAAGCCTACCGTCAAGCATGGTGGTGGACCTGTTTTGCTGCCAATGGAACTGGTGCTTTAAATGGGACAATGAAAAAGGAGGATTAGCTCCAAATTGTTCAGGACAAGCTAAAATCATCAGCCCGGAGGTTGGGTCTTGGGCACAGTTGGGTGTTCCAACAGGACAATGACCTCAAACACACCTCAAAAGTGGTAAAGGAATGGCTAAATCAGGCTAGAATGAAGGTTTTAGAATGGCCTTCCCAAAGTCCTGACTTAAACGTGTGGACAATGCTGAAGAAACAAGTCCATGTCAGAAAAGCAACACATTTAGCTGAACTGCACCAATTTTGACCAACAAGTATGAAAAATAAGAGTTGTAGAATTGAATAGAAACTCAAGACAGCCATGACATAATGTTCGTTACAAGTGTATGTAAACTTTTGACCACGACTGTATACACATACATACTATATACTGTATATATATATATATATATATATATATATATATATATATATATATACACACATATACTGTATATACTGTGTATATATATATATATATATGTGTGTGTGTGTGTATAGATATACAGTATATATATATAGATATACAGTATATATATATATATATATATATATACTGTATATATATATATATATATATATATATATATATATATATATATATATATATACATGTATGTGTGTGTGTGTGTATATATATATATATACATACATACATACATACATACATACATATATATATATATATATATATCTATATATATATATATATATCTATATATATATATAGATATATATAGATATATATATATATATCTATATATATATATATATATATATAGATATATATATATATATATATATCTATATATATATCTATATATCTCTCTCTATATATATATATATATATATATATATATATATATATATATATATATATATATATATATATATATATATATATATATATATATATATATATATATATATATATATATATATATATATATATAAATATACACTTGGTTACTTTGCATGCTTTCGGCCCCCGTCCAAATTCTTTTAAGCCCAATGCGGCCCCCCAGTCAAAAAGTTTGGACACCCCTGCACTAGAGGCATCTACAGAGATGCATATACTGTACATCTGCATATACTGTACATCCCATCGTAATGATTTTCAAAAATGATAATGGTTGAGGGAGCCTCAGAAAGACCACAGCAGTTTAAGCGTTTGAAGGACATTAAAACTGTGAAAAACATTAGCGGCATCACACAAATATAACTACCGTACATTTCATTGTAATAATTGCATGAAGACGCATTAAAGCCATTATGTGTCAATACAATTCCCCCTGCTGGCAATCCCACTAAGATATGAACAAGCTCCAGGTGGGGTTGGTATAAGCGCAGACAATAAGGCAGGAATGTAGTTTGGGTCTTGGCATGGTGTCATTTTAATAAACCTGCATGGCTCTAAATGAAAAGCAAACACTTCTTCACCCCCTCTGAGACACACTTCATAGCAACTTGTTTACCTATTATGTCCTCGTAGACGTTCTCTTCCGATAAAGTGCGTGTCAGACCCAGGCGGGACTGAGCGTACCAGTCCACCCTGCAGCCTTCTGCAGACGACTGGAGGAGGTCCTCAAACTCGTAGGACTTCCTAGAGGGGACACATCAAAACATTGTTGAGCTTTCTAAAATAAAGAAAAACATCACTGCCAAAATAGCTATGTTTGAAGGCAAAATGAATGGATTTTACAATGTTCAAGTTTAAAGCTGAGCAGAAACAATATTCTACAGAAAATTCTGCCTTCATCTAAAGCAGTGTTTCTTAACCATAGGGCCCCCTAGAGGGCCGCCAAAATATATCTGTGTTTCAGCTGTGGTCCGTATGGGCCACACCGGTACTTAGTTGTAATACACTTTTCCACCACATGTGGCAGCAATGGCAATCTCAAACAAAGTTTGGGTCTAATGTCAAAGAGAAGTTTCTCAAGCGCAAAAATAATGACCAAAGTGGTGAAGCTGTATTTTCATTTGCACTTTAATTTTATTGACAGTTTAGTTAAGAAACCTATTCATTATTCATTTAGTTGATTTATTTTAGTACAACAAAATGGATTGATGGATAATTGTATGTACATTTATTTTTCATCGGTTATTTATGAGTCCCTTCTTTTGCAGTATATCTGGTTAGTATTTACTAATTCCAAAAGTATAAGTTACTCATCAGTTTATATGTTAAATAAATAATCATCAAAAAAAAAAAAAATAAATAAATAAATAAATAAATAAATAAATAATCATCTTTGTGATCAACACATGGCTTCCTATCATTTGAAAAGATTGCCAACTGTAAGTAGGTTAGCTGTAATTATTGAATACAATTAAAATCAAGAGTGTTAATATTTGTGTGGGCCCCAGGCTCCTCTGTACTGGAAAACTTGGTCCCCGAAGTCAAAAAGGTTAAGAACCTCTGTGCTAAAGTGTATTGTCTATCATATTATCCATCATGCAAAAGTGCAATATATACAGTAATCTATTTATTTCTATCTGCACCTTATTGCTCTTTTATCCTGCACTGCCATGAGCTAATGCAAAGACATTTTGTTCTTATCTGTACTGTAAAGTTCAAATTTGAATGACAATAAAAGGAAGTCTAAGTCTAAGTCTATCTAGATTATTTACTGTAATAAAATTGTTTGCCTAGGGGCGTACTCAGTTTCTTCCATAACGTAAGATCAGGAACTGAAATGAGTCGTGGGTCACCAATAGTCAGTGAATGTCCTCTGTGTTCTTTACCTGTAATTATAAATGTATAGGAGATGTTATGACAACACAAGATATATCTTCGTACAAGTTGGGGTCCCCAAAAAGGAACCACATTTCTAAGTTGGGTTCTGAAAAAGTTTGTTCCCAAACAAAGAAAAAGTTGACAAAGCCCACTTGAAGAAAGCGTGGCCTCTGGATGTGGAATGTTAGCCATCCTAGCCAAGCTCCTGACTGACAAGAATCCAGGCCACCGGGGGCCCGAACAATAGACGCACTTTAATACTGTGAAGTCTCCAATCAGAGTCGACATTTCTTCTTCTGCAAGTCAGTCCTTGCTAACAAATGTGCAATGAATAAAGTTTTGAAGGGGGGCCTCATTGACGTAGCTCACCAAGCTACATCTTCCTCCAGTGAAGCTTTGGAAGAGGGAATGAGTTATGTGTACATTCCTCACATCCAAGCAGTGAGCTAATTTTGTTGGCTAAAAACAGAATGATGTCACACTTGTGATTGATTTACAGCAGATGTTGTTGGTTGGTGTTACAGTTCAGGCTTGCACAGGTTAACTCTTGAGTCAAACTTGTTGAATGGTTGAATTAGAGACAAATACAATAAGGAACGCAGTGAAAAAGGACAAATGCAGAATTGTTTCACCTGTTATTGCTGTCGTGGGACTTGTCTTTCCACACTCTCCTGCAAACCCCAGGCGGTGGGCAGGTGGGTAGAGGTGGAGGCGGAATGGAAGGCAGAGGAGGCAGAGTCCTCTTCCCCTTACGAGATCCGGGGGCTGAAATTGGGGTGGAAGGCGGTGTGTGGTGCTGGAAGGTTCTCTGAGGTTTTGGCAAAGGGTTGATAGAAGGAGCCCCCGGTTCACTGTACACGTTCTCCTGATCCCCGTCTCTTTTCCGCCTCGACCCGAAAGTCCCAAAAATGGGTTCGTTGAGCCTCTTTTCTGATTCTTCCAGCTCCTCTTTTGACGGTGGGCAAAAGTAATTCCCTGGGAAAGCCAGCGATGGTCCGTCAGGAACTTGTTTTGTTGCTTTTTCTAGTTTCTTAACATGAGTTAAAACTGATTTCTTGTCTTGGGGCTGTTCTGTTGCCTTAGCAGCCCCCAGTCCTCTCTCTAGAATCAGTTCTTTGTCCTTGTTTGTTAGGCCTTCTGGAGATTTAGTCCTCAGGTCCACAAGCTTGCCAACATTCTCCTTTCCTGAGTCCTGCCTTTCCCAGCTAACAAACCTCTTGCTGTTGGTCCGTTGGACCTCCGGAGATTTCACTTCCTTTTTTCTCACCGACTCAATTTCCTTATGTGTTGTGCTTAGAGGACAAGTGTCCGTGGAAATGGTCTCCTTCTTGCACTCCCATTGAGATATCTTATCACGGATACTTGCAGCCTTGACTCCTGCCTGGCTTTTATTCAGCCTACCGCACTGTCCATTCTCTATATTAGGAGTTCTTGTGTCATTTGTAGTGGAGGAAGTTCTCCTGTGAGTCAGCATATTGCCAGTAGGATCTGGGCTGCCCCTCAGGCTTATTAGTAGGGAGATGGGCACAGCGGTCTGCCTTTTGTCGCTGTCCCCCGGTAACCCGCACCGCTGGGGCACCACAGACGACGGAGCCTCCCCAACCTTCAAGCCACAGCACTGGAGCCTGGATGAGAAACACAAACGTAACGTAAATGCTTAACCTATATGTTTACCACAGCTGTTCATGCCAACCAGTGCTAATTAAGGCGCTCACGGACTTGAACGTACTGTGGGCGGACGTACTCCGCAGTCATCATGCCTCGTAGTTACCTGTGGAGTTTCCACGATTCACTACATTTCCCACAATCACTGAATGCACGTTTGTATTTAACGGAAGTGGAGCTGCTCTACTTGCTCGCTTTGCAAAGCAGCGAACGAAAGAGACGTATGTGCGGACATTGAATGCCACAGGTGACGAGGAAGAGGAGTATTCCCAGCGAGTGGTACTCACCACCATAATGTTGCAGCCAGTTTGACCAGGCACATCAACTATTCTCAGAGGTGAATCCTGGAAAACTGATTTCAATGTAATGATATGCTTTGGTGGCAAAATGCAGATCTGTAATGCGGGTGGATGTGGAAACTACTTGCCAAGCAGTGTTTTGTATGGAGGAGAGTACGTGCTGTCATTAATAGTCTGTTTCAAATATGCAGACGTTCAGCGTATGAGTATGTTTGGGCCTTTTAGAGCAGTTATTTGCTTTTGTACTGTGAGGTCAAATGCAGTAACTTTTGTCAGAATTTGAAAAAATATTTCATTTTTGGCTCATGTTGATATCTGAAGTATTTCCCAAGTGAAAATACATAACATTTGAACCTGGTCCAAATACAACTCACCAGGAATCCAAAGAGGTTCATTAGGTCTTCAAAAAATGATGCCATTTGTTCTTCTTATAGCCACACCTGCGTGTTTATTTCCCTACCTGACGGAAATAAAGTCCATACCGTAGGTAGCTGTCAGGTAGGGAAAGAAACACCACAGGTGTGGCTATAAGAAGAACAAATTGCACAAGTCATTAGAGACACCAGCGGTGACACACAACCGGCGACTAAAGGTTTGCCTTTACTAAAACACGTGCAAACTTGATATCACTTGCAAAGATGATCGACTAAACTTGTGCGCAGAACATTGCATCTCTTAAAGGGGAAATGTTCTTTTTTTTGGGAATTGTAGTTCAGAATCATTATGACGACAGAGGGTGTTTTTTTTAATGCATTCTAAATATTAAATATTCATAAATACAAGTTTGCGTACAGCGCAGCCAATGGGAGCTCCACTATTCCGCACTTAAAATCTGATAAATACAAAAATTCAAAAAGTGCCAACAATTCTCCATTTACATGTCATGACTTGAATATTGATCAAGTATTAGTGATATTGTTATTATAAGTCCTAACGCAGACAAACTATTTAGAGCGGCGACATGATGAATAATACCTCTTTTCCTTTACATAGCAGTTGCTAACACTTTTGTTCACTTCCTGTTCTCAATTTATTCACAATATACTCCATAAGTACATCATCCAGTGGTCTAATGTTTCCTCGCTTCCTTGCTCCTTTGGAAGTTTATTATAGATCATAAATCATGCATCTCAGCCGGAAGTAGATGACTGAGCACGTTGGTACACTTTGATAGCCATTTATGTCTCGAAAAATGGCAAGAATGACACGAAAAGACGCAATTTAGAATGCATTAAAAAAATACCACACATTCATAATGATTGTGACTGATAGGCGTCATTTCAAAAAAAGGCTTCGGGCCCAATTGAATATTAACGCTGAATTACTAATCTTACTCTTGATGTTAGTAGTATTTAATAATTATATTAAATCTACTTACAGTTTAACAGGATACATCTTGTCAATGTGTTAATCAAAAAGATTATTATCAAGGCTTAGGTCGGGCTGATTACAAAAAAAATACTAATCAAATATACTGCAAAATTTTGGACTCAAAGATAAAACATTTACACACACTTACGCGATGCCAAAATATATCAATTTTAACTCCGTTGATAATAAATCATAATAATATATATCCATCTATGCATTCTCTCTTGCTTGTCCCTCTGGGGGTGTTTCCTAAATAAATAGTCAATCAAATTAAAGTGCAAACAAAAATACAGCTTCCCACTTTAGTCATAATTTCTGCGCTTAAACTTCTGTATGACTTTAGCTCTAGACTTCTTCGGTTTGTTTTATTAGTCAATAAAATTAAAGTGCAAACAAAAATACAGCTTCCCACTTTAGTCGTAATTTCTGCACTTAAACTTCTCTATGACTTTAGCTTCGGTTTGTTTGATATTGTCATTGTTGCCATATAAGTGGTGGAAAAGTGTATTACAACTGAGTACTGACCCCAGCTGAGAAACAGATATTTTTTGGCAGCATTGTAGGGGGCGCTAGCAGCCCAACAATGGGCCACAACCCTGTGGTTAAGAGGTTATCTCACGTGGTTAAGAAGCACTGGTGTACATAACATGTATTGCTGGTTCTTTTGTCAAAATGTCGCATGGAGTATGTTTTACAGACCATCTTCAAAGTGCTTTCTGACCGTCTCCGGATGCGCCGTTCTTATTTGTGCGTCTGCTCCCCGTCAGCCATGTTGTAGTTGTTAGCGCTTCCATACTGAGTCTACTGACTGATAGAAGTTAGAACTCTACGCTACTTTGCATTAGAAAGGGAAACAGCAGCGGGTGAATGTGCATGTATGAGCCAGTCTGCCCCACAACAAGAGGATAGAGAAAAATAAGGAACTTACTGACTACAACGTCAGACTACTGACGTCACCGATTGGAAAAACGCCACAAATGAGGCAAATTCTAAATGTCTTGTTTGGAGGAAGTATTAAGGAAGGCAAGATTGTTTTATAATTATCTCCATTGTTTGATGGGAATTTTTCGTGACTTATGCAGATACAAAATACCCAAAAACAGGTACCAATAGGTGAGAAAAGTGGATTTTGCACAATAGGTACCCTTAAGGGGCTGATTAACACAAATGTAATTGATGTGTTTTAATAAATGCTGTTTGTTTGTTCATATAATATATGTCCCTGTGCTGAGGTGGCGACTTGTCCAGGGTGTACCCCGCCTTCCGCCCGATTGTAGCTGAGATAGGCTCCAGCACCCCCCGCGACTCCTAAAGGGACAAGCGGTCAAAAAAGGATGGATGGATAATATATGTCTGATATGTAAAAACGTCTTTGAAGAAGTATTTTCCTGCGCTTGGATCATTCCAGACACATGAACGCGCTGCAGTTGTTATGGTCGACCATCTCCCTGCAGCACTAAAGATAGTTGCGTTGTCTACAGATTAAGATTTTATATTGCAGAAAAGGAGCTACAGATTATAGATGTGTGCTGTCAGTTCAACAACATGACACACAGGTTGGACAACACAATAACATGCACATACATTAATGCCAGGAGTAGCGCTACACATTTTTCAATTGCAGTCTTAGTAGATCACACGCAACACGCCCATTAATAGCACACACAATTTTATAGTTTGCACACATTGTTTTGCACTTGGTATTTGGATCTGAGTAGATCAGGCCCTAGGTGGTTAATTGAATAATTATGTGAATGTTTATATATTCATCAATAAATAATTGAACAACTGAAAAGAGTAAATGAGAAGTTGTTTTTTGTTTTTTTTACCATATCCTGTCCAGCCACTCAGGAGAAGGTTATTACAATATATATGTATTTATAATACAAACCACTTTTGGGGGAAATCTGCACTAGTTCGTAAAGTTTTATGAAAGTGACTTATATGAAAATATAAATTACTATCATATGAAATATAACATACATCACTAAATATTATTTATTTATTTCTAATATTATTACTTCTGGAGTTTATTGTGAATAATTTGGGAACAGGAAGTGAAAAAAAGTGTTAGCAACTGCTACGAAAAGGAAAATATGTAGGATTAAATAAGCTCCGTTTCTTCCTACTCTTTTTCGAACATGTTGAATAGAGAAACTGGAAATTGTGATGTTTCATGTTGTATGCATGTGTGATGTATAGGGATGTCCGATAATGGCTTTTTGCCGATATCCGATATTCCGATATTGTCCAACTCTTCAATTACCGATACCGATATCAACCGATACCGGTATCAACCGATACATGCAGTCGTGGAATTAACACATTATTATGCCTAATTTGGACAACCAGGTATGGTGAAGATAAGGTACTTTTTAAAAAAATTAGTAAAATAAGATAAATAAATTAAAAACATTTTCTTGAATAAAAAAGAAAGTACAACAATATAAAAACAGTTACATAGAAACTAATAATGAATGAAAATTAGTCAAATTAACTGTTAAAGGTTAGTACTATTAGTGGACCAGCAGCACGCACAATCATGTGTGCTTACGGACTGTATCCCTTGCAGACTGTATTGATATATATTGATATATAATGTAGGAAGCAGAATATTAATAACAGAAAGAAACAACCCTTTTGTGTGAATCAGTGTAAATGGGGGAGGGAGGTTTTTTGGGTTGGTGCACTAATTGTAAGTGCATCTTGTGTTTTTTATGTTGATTTAATTAAAAAAACAAACAAACAAAAAAAAACCAAAAAAAAAAAACCCAGATACCGATAATAAAAAAAACGATACAGATAATTTCCGATATTACATTTTAACACATATATCGGCCGATAATATCGGTAGGCCGATATTATCGGACATCTCTAGTGATGTATCATGTTGTATGCATGTGTGATGTATCATGTTGTATGCATGTGTGATGTATCATGTTGTATGCATGTGTGATGTATCATGTTGCATGCATGTGTGATGTATCATGTTGTATGCATGTGTGATGTATCATGTTGTATGCATGTGTGATGTATCATGTTGCATGCATGTGTGATGTATCATGTTGTATGCATGTGTGATGTATCATGTTGTATGCATGTGTGATGTATCATGTTGCATGCATGTGTGATGTATCATGTTGTATGCATGTGTGATGTATCATGTTGTATGCATGCATGTGTGATGTATCATGTTGTATGCATGTGTGATATATCATGTTGTATGCATGTGTGATGTATCATGTTTTAATTGTATGCATATTCCAAATAAACTCAAACTCAACTCAACACTAAAGTTGTGTATTTGTTTCATCAGTCAAATGCCATTTAAATCCAAACAAATGAGCTTGATCTTTTTGGGGTGAACAAGAATTGTAGTTTAAAAAAAAAGCTCAGACGTCAGCGTGGCGCCTGTGAGTTACTGCTGCAACATTACTGGCTCATGACCTTTCCAAGCCTCTGTAACAAAGTTCGAGTTGCCATGCTAGACACTACATGGCAGACTAAGAAGTGTCAAAATGCCATTCTTAAAGAGGACTGAACAAACAGAGGAAATGTGGCCCTGATGACGTTGGGGGTTACACAACTTTTGCATTCATGGTATCGAGAGGAAATCTCAAGAAAAAATACTGATTCAAGTCTCTGTTATGAAGAAAATAAGTTGTTTAAATGCCTGACGAGAACATGGAACCAAATAATCCTCTTCCAAATTTGGCTTTATTAGTTTGGCTCTGCCTTTTTCTTTCCTTTGCCAAGTTCTCTCTCTCCCCTCATGTCTCTCAGTCCAAAAACGTTTCCAATAAGGATGAAGCAACTGAGGGGAAAAAACTAGGTCGAATAGAAAATCCAAGGTTGGGGGTGGGCGAAGGTGAGTTTGTTTACGATTAAGCGAGAGACTGAAGTGGTAGATATTGAAGTGGGCAATATGGACGACTTGTGGATGAAGGGATTGTGATGAGGGTCAGTGAGGGCGAAAGGAGGGGAGAACACAAAGAATCTCTGGCCATGCAGCTGAGCTAACACTGAAACTAAAATGTTATATTTTTTTGGAATGGAAACCTAAGGAGTAAAATATGCAACTTTGGCAGAATGATAGACAATCTAATCCTTCTATCAGACATCTCTACAAACCTAAATGCATTCAGAGACAAATAGCACTAATGAGCAACACGGTGCTATGGAGAGAGGTCAGAGATGTATTAAACACAGGCAGAAGGTGAGAGACAATAACAGTAAACAGATGGCAGATGTCTGTAGCCATGGTGTTGTTATCCTGCATACCCTTATGGACTTAACTAAAGATCTTCAGGTAAAAGATGACTCGCTTGAACTGCGTCAGTGTAATCAAGTTCATTTAAAATCATTTGAGGAGGTGTCATCTTCAGTTGGCACTCTTATGATTCATGAAGATGATCAGATGTTTACAAGACCTACCCGTTGACTGATTGGTAGATACAGTTGTCAGTGTTTGTACAGAGCAGCAGCGCCCTCCCACCAGTCATTGTGCTAGCAGCTGGCATCCTACAGGATCAGACAAAAGGGGAAAACAGTTGATGAACGTAATGCCACAAGTAATGATTCGATGAATTGCATGTGAATCTTTTACAGGTCTTAAAGTCAATCTTCTACAGGCCAAACATACAGAACCAACCTATGGCTCTACAAAATAACCCCATGTTTTCCAAGAATCTGCAATTCTCCTCTGTTCTTTATTAAGCTGTACGGTATGCACTGCCAAGACAAGTGCGAGGGGAGAACATCTCGCCAGTTTGAAATTGTTACTTGCTCCATTTGTCAGAGCGTAATGAAACCAGAGCCTCTTGCGAGACAGAGTGGTAAGATCTTCCACATGGATCATCAAATTCGAGGCCATGCTGCGCAGTCATCAGCCACTTTGGAGTAGGGTGAGCATGGAGCAGAAGGTTCTGTCAAGCTTTTGTAAGTAAAGGAGAATAGGTCAGGCCAAAGTCCTGCCCATTGGCTTGAAGCCATCCGTTTGTTTTGAGAAAGACACTACATTCTTTGTTCACTGCGTGCATGCTCATATACAAACTCTATGCATGAGAAACTTTAGACAGGATTCATAGGCTTTTATAAACATTTCCTGTATCGCCCAAATCTGAAATCTTTAACGCAGACTGATAGATACTCCAGTAGTAATAGGGCTCTCTGGTTGGGGCCAATTAAAAAATGAACACACAATTACGCATTTAGTCTTAGCGTTCACACTGGAATCAGACTGAAATCTCAATGTCGATGATGTGTATTTATTGTAAACAAAAATTGAAGGTTATAACAAATAGTTGTTTGTTGTAAGTATTTTCCCTGAAATATGCATCGCGGCTATAAAGTGTTTTTTACCCGATTACTCGATTAATCAAACAAGCTAATCGATAGATTACGGCATATCGGCCGTTATCTATAACCATACTGTACATTAGTAAAATTGGAAATCTAAGATAAACTAAATATCCCAATTAAATTATTTTTGACTGAAATACCTTTTTTGTTACCGAGCATTTTTAGCTTAGCTCAACTTGTTCTGATTATATTGCTTATTTTCAGTACAAGCATTACTTTTCAGAAGCAAATAGGGCCAACAGAAAGTTACTGTTAACAAAAAGAGTCTTTTCAGGCAAACATAAGCTCTTTTGCACCTTTTGTCATATAAGGGTTACATGGGTATGTTCAGCCAAATTCCACAAATTGTTGCCGCAATTGGTCATGTGACAAGACTGCAAAAGGCCAGGGATTTATAACACGTTGCCAAAATTGCCTGCTTTACATTCTGCAAATGGTCCTCTGGGATTCTTGAAGTTCCTTCTGGATGCCAGCAAATGAGCCTTAGAGCTTATTTGACACTTGTCTCACTGCTTTGTCATACCCTTCACCGCTTGGCCTACCCCCCTCTAGGATAATTTGCGTCAGCCCAAATTATTCTCAGATGTAAGCTGGGCAGAGGTTACGAGTTTGAGGGGAAACGATGACTGATTGTTTGTCGCTTTTTATTACCAAGTGAAATCAATAACATAAATACTGTACAGCAACTCACGTGGGGGGCTCGAAAGAATGCATAAAGCATTGTTTTCACAGTGAACGGTGCTACATATCATATGAAGAGTGGAAAGATGGGAGCTGTAAAGGAGAGGGGGATGGGGGTTGTCCAAATAGGAAAGTGGATATTGCAAAGAATAATACAAGTATATGGTTGCACAAAAAGTCTGCAGACTTCCAGGCTGTCCTGCTTCATTGTTTTGAGCCCCAGGGCTAAAACATAACGTGCTTTTTTAATACATATCTCAGTGCCTTAAAGGGCATTTTTAACAAGAGTGGCTTCAAGGTAAACACAACCAAGTTTGAGCATGTCTCCAACTTGACTGCTTCACACTGCAGCGTAACACTTCCCAGAACCTGCTTCAACGTGCCTCCCAATTTAGTAAACCTGACAGATTTGCCAGTTTTACCGCTTTGGGTCGCTCAGGAAACGCCCTACCACTATCTGCAGCGAATGGTGACCCCTCACCCCCGAGGAAAAGATGGTCACCGTAACAATGCAGAGGGGTGAGGGAAGCCATCTGCCGAGGTCAATAAAAACATCACAGGAAACTGCAAGCATTGTGAGGTGGAACTGGCACACAATAAGTCAAGTTATTGCTGCTAGGCTTTATGGGAAAACATGCATGACATTGAAAGTCGGTTTTGACAAAACATGAATGTTTACTTTAGTCCGTATTGCCAACATGCAGCTATCAGGAGCCATTTTGGAGACCTTTGTTTGTTTGTTACAAGTTTATCGATGATCGTCAGTATCCATGGCCTTGAGCCAAAGCCCATTTTACGAATGAAAAAACGTGAATCTCCAATCTCCTCAAACAAACAAAGTGAGCTGCCTCCCATAAATGCCTGAAAGCGTTTACAAGACAGAGATAGCTGCGCGTCAGACGGAGAGCATCAGCGCTTACAATCAGTTGCATAACAAACCCATGCGGCAGATTTCTATCAGCAGATGGACACCAAGTATTCGGCCACGAGTAAAACCATCGCCTATTCTCCTCAGTCAGGTGTTGGGTGGTGGCTCGTTTGTGCAAATGACTGGGCAAGAGTCGCTATCCCAAATTTACAACTCATTTGGATAAGATAACAATCTTAATTTGGATTAGCAACACGTGTGCACCTTCATAGATGCTTGCTTACATTCATTTCCTTGAGACTCACGCATTATTTAGGGAAAATGTCCGAAAATGCCACAAACATCTCGCAGTTTTAACAAAAGTGGAATGGAAATATGGTTCCGTACAAGAGATTGAGGACATACAAATCAATTAGGATATGAATTGTGCAAAATCACTTGAGCCAGGGCGTTGTTGTTTTTCTTTGTGCGTGTGCGCATCGTGGCGGCTTTAACTTAGGGAGGTAACTCGCAACAGGCCTCGTAAACACGTACGACAGGCTAATTGCACCACTAGCTATGCAAACATAGTTGAACACGTTGGGGCATTAATATACAATGAAAACCTTAACCTTACCCCTAACCTAAGTAATACATATAAATAATTTGAGGTGCTTACTATGAGGTCTGTAGCACCGCTGCCTCTCTACCTGGCTGTTATCTACCGCCCCCCAGGGCCCTATTCGGACTTTATCAGTGAATTCTCAGAGTTCATCGCTGATCTAGTGACGCACACCGACAATATAATTATAATGGGGGATTTTAATATCCGTATGAATACCCCATCAGACCCTCCGTGCGTGGCGCGCCAGACTATAATTGATAGCTGTGGTCTTAAACAAATAAGAAATGAACCAACGCATTGCAACGGTAATACGATAGATCTAGTGCTTGTCAGGGGTGTCACCACCTCCAAAGTTATGATACACTAAAGTAATGTCTGATCATTACCTTATAAAATTTGAAGTTCTGACTCATTGTCAACAAGCTAATAATAATAATAATAATAACTGCTTTAGCAGCCTCAACATTAATGCTGCCACAACGATGACTCTCGCTGGCCTACTGCCTTCGGTAATGGCACCATTCCCAAATTATGTGGGCTCTATTGATAACCTCACTAACAACTTTAACGACGCCCTGCGCGACACCATTGATAGTATAGCACCGCTAAAGCTAAAAAATGCCCCTAAAAAGCATAACCCATGGTTTACAGAAGAAACTAGAGCTCATAAATTATCATTTATTATTTATTTATGTAGAAAGCTGGAACACAAATGGCGTGCGACTAAACTTGAAGTTTTCCATCAAGCATGGAGTGATAGTTTAATAACTTATAAACGCATGCTTACCTTAGCTAAAGCTAATTACCACTCAAATCTCATCCACCTCAACAAAAACGATCCTAAATTTTTGTTTAGTACAGTAGCATCGCTAACTCAACAAGGGACACCTCCCAGTAGCTCCACCCACTCGGCAGATGACTTTATGAATTTCTTTAATAAGAAATTGAACTCATTAAAAAGGAGATTAAAGACAATGCATCCCAGCTACAACTGGGTTCTTTTAACACAGATACGACTGTATATACGACGGATACTGCCCTCCAAAATAGTCTCTCTCTTTTTGATGAAATAACATTACAGGAATTGTTACGGCGTGTAAGTGGGATAAAACAAACAACATGTTTACTTGACCCACTTCCTGGGAAACTTATCAAGGAACTGTTTGTATTATTAGGTCCATCAGTGCTAAATATTATAAACGTATCACTTTCCTCTGGCCCTGTTTCCCTAGCATTCAAAAAAGCGGTTATTCATCCTGTGCTCAAAAGACCTAACCTCGATCCTGATCTCTTGGTAATCTACCGGCCGGTGTCCCACCTTCCGTTTATCTCGAAAATCCTCGAAAAAATTGTTGCACAGCAGCTAAATGAACACTTAGCGTCTAACAATCTCTGTGAACCCTTTCAGTCCGATTTCAGGGCAAATCACTCTACGGTGACAGCCCTCGCAAAAATGACTAATGATCTATTGCTAACGATGGATTCTGACGCGTCATCTATGTTGCTGCTTCTTGATCTTAGCGCCGCTTTCCATACCGTCCATCATAATATTTTATTAGAGCGTATCAAAACACGTGTTGGTATGTCAGACTTAGCCTTGTCTTGGTTTAACTCTTATCTTACTGACAGGATGCAGTGCGTCTCCCATAACAATGTGACCTCGGACTATGTTAAGGTAACGTGCGGAGTTCCCCAGGGTTCGGTTCTTGGCCCTGCACTCTTTAGTATTTACATGCTGCCGCTAGGTGACATCATACGTGTTAGCTTTCACTGTTATGCTGATGACACCCAACTCTACATGCCCCTAAAGCTGACCAACACGCCGGATTGTAGTCAGCTGGAGGCGTGTCTTAATGAAATTAAACAATGGATGTCTGGAACTTTTAGCAACTCAACGCTAAGAAACGGAAATGCTGATTATTGGTCCTGCTAGACACCGACATCTATTTAATAATACCACCTTAACATTTGACAACCAAACAATTATACACCTACTTAATAATACCACCTTAACATTTGACAACCAAACAATTAAACAAGGCGACTCGGTAAAGAATCTGTGTATTATCTTCGACCCAACTCTCTCGATTGAGTCACACATTAAGAGTGTTACTAAAACGGCCTTCTTTCATCTGAGTAATATTGCTAAAATTTGTTCCATTTTGTTCACCAGTCAATAAGGTCCGTTCATGTTTCTAATACAAAGTAGCGCATAGTTCCCTACTTATATCTGTCAGAACTCTCGATATGGAAGTGCTAAAAACTACAACATGGCTGACGGGGAGAAAACACAGTCAAAGTGGATGCAAGTAAATACAACCGCCCTCAAAACAGCACATCCTGAAGAGTCTTGAAGATGCTATGTAAAACACCATCCATGCTAAATGTTGACCAATTATTATTATCATTTTAATTATCATTATATGTTATACAAGTTTTTTAAATGTCGAGTAAAAAAGTAATCATATGACCACTTTAATGGGCTCCTAATCCTTCCCAAAAAAATTCCTGGAAATGTTGCACACTATCAAAGGGTAAAGATCTGTTAGAAGTATTATATTATATTAGTGTTATAAAAATTCTGGATTTCACCTACCGTATATCAGAATGTGAACCTTCAGAATATTTTGATGCTTGGTGAATGCCAAACTCTACCACAAAGTTTCCTGGAAAGTCATTGAATAGTCTTAGGAAAGGCCATTGAAAAGGGGGAGGAGTTAAGAGGACAATCATGCTTGTCTGTTGGCATGATTACACATGATGGTGTTGAAAAATGCAAAGGAAAAAGTTCCAGCTCTGCTTCCCTTCAATGACACTCACCAACTTGTGATTTCTCCTACTGACAGATACCACATGCTCTGTTGGCTGTGGAAGCCGCTGACAAGGGCAAGACTTGTTGCACTGAGACACACTCATGAGTGGCCATCTCCTAAATATTACTTAGATCTTAATGCCTGCAGGTTTTGCAGTTTATGGAGCTGTAGCACAACGTACCGCCAGTGGTTTATCAAGCTTCTGGCTTGTGAGCGGCTGAAGGCTGTACCCGTGGTATTTTTTCCCCTCTCTCCCAAACAGCTGCTTCCCATAAAGATCCATCACACCATCCAGCCCTGCAGGAACAGCTAAACGTGACCTCATCGTCCCTCGCTTGTTCTTCTCCTGTCTCTTGTTTCTAAATACCTAAAAAGGACAGAAGTCACTGGGTGCGCTTTACCGCTTTGGACGGCGGACACTGACACTGCACCACGCAAGTGTGCTTTAAAAAAAAAAGTGTAGCAACGAAGGAACACGATAGCTGAAAATTGGATTCATATAAAGCAAAGGGGGAAAAATATGTATTTTCTTTAGTTTCTTTCTGCACCCACGCTGCGCGGAGGACCCAATCCTTTAAAGATGCGGTTGACTTCGGCCCGAGCCAAATCCATGTCTGCTATCAATTTAATACACCACTGAGTGTTTAGCCTGCAGAATGACAGTCTTTCTCCGTTCTTCCTATCTTGCACAGCACTCTGCCTGCTTCCTGAAGAAGAAGGCTTGATGGTAAAGGAAGGGATGTATGGAGGGGGAGGTCAGGCAAATAAACAATGGAATTTTATCTCCGCTCAGCAGTCTCGCTTACTCTAACTCTTTTTTGGTTGGCTCTCCATCCCGACCAGGCCCCCGCTGCTTTCCCAAGCTGATTTCATAGCAAGGCGTTGGCCTTGAGCCAAACAGGCCAACTCTGACTGAATGCATGAATGCAATCAGAATCAGGACATTTATTGGTACTGTATTTCCCCCACAATGTCAGCCGCCATACAAACACACACATTTCATGCATTCATGCAAGGTCCAGTCCAAAAACCACTAAAAGCTCTTGTGTCCCGCTGTGCATCATTTAGTGCCATTGTGAGGCAGCGGTAAAAACCAGACAGGAACTGACAGGGGTCACCACAAACAATCCTCTGCCTGCATGTTTTTATTTTAATTTGGATCAATTGTCTAAATATACAAAACATTGACATCTATAGTGTTTCTTGTTATTGTGGCTGCCTATTCCAATGGGGTTCATAAGAATGGGCTACATTATTACTTTGGAGAATGTGTAAACAAACACTAAATTATACCTCTGATCCTACCAAGTGGAAGATTCCTATGATCTCTGTGTAATGAGTGGTTATTTTCTTGTTTGTGTTTATGCTAGCAAAGAGAAAGGAAGGGGTTTTGTGTCTTGCAGGAAACGGAAGTCATTCCAAGGCTCCAATAACAAAGTCATATGCCACTTATACATTCATTTGTTCAACTGTAAGGTCTAAATAAGAACATAACAAGGTTACAAAACGGAAGGAAAACTTCAGACAAGCTCAGCAAAATCTCCTGAGACGTCCTTGTCCTATTTACAAATGGCCAGTGTCACCACAGTGGTCAGGTTTTGCTTTGTAGCTTCCATTGCAAATTCCAATAAGTATAACTATGGCTAATAGGAGATAAGCACTGTTTGGAAGTAGAAACATCAGTGAGTACAAATATGGGAGCAGGAGATAAGCACTGCTTGGAAGTAGAAACATTAAATTGTATTTGTAAAACCTTCAAAGACCAACCACAATGAATGAGTAGCTTCTATAAAATAGAGGATTGAAAGAAGGTTAAATGTGGAGGAGGACACATTTATTAGGCAGAGCAAACACATTTCTTCCTGCTCCCTAACTGGCAGATCATGTTACATCTCCTTAAAGGGACACTCCCAAAGACAAGTCAGCTCCTCCTCCTGACTGTCAAGAAGATCCCGTCCACTGAGCCCTTAACTCATCCCCAGTCTGCTCCCAATTATCTCACTGGCTTCACAAAGTAGAGGCCAATGCCAACGGTTGCTAGGGCCCTCTTAACCCCATCCAACACTGTCTACGTCAAAGCTAAACAAGTCAATGTTTTGAGGTAAACGCAGACAAAAGCTTGCTATAAGGCACTTTAGTGGGCTGTAGGGGGGTGTTTACACTGCATGGACAATGGACAACCACAGCACTGTGGTAACAATGGAATCATAACACTTACAGTACAGATTCTGAATGACATAAATCTGCAAATGAAGAATATTCAATCTCACTACTAGCACATTGCAGTGTTTTTATTCAAAACTGCAAATAACTTTCTGTTTCACCTGGTCATAGTCAAGAAAACGTTTCAATAAATTAGGTCTTTACAAAAGTCTCATACACAAACCATGATTCTTTGTAACCGAATGCATGACTGTTACCAGAACAACCATGGTTTTGACAAAAAGTTTGTCATGACCCATGCAGACAAATAAAAACGGTACAATCAGGCAATATCAAAGACTACTGGTCTAGAGATAATTACATAATATGTTTCGGCTACCTCAGATGAGTAAGCAGGAAGCCGTACCTTGGTATGGCTGTGGTTGCAGAACTGGGTTTGCAGCAACCATAAAGGCCACTGACAGGAAATCCTGCCAAACAAAAGCTTACATGTAGCTTTTCTTGGCAATGGGCCTCGCTGTTTATCAGTTAGTGATACACTTTACTGGGTGAGCTCATTTTAAATATTAGGTGATCGAGGGATTCCTTTGTTCAAACAGATGTTGTCTCCCCGTGCCCTCAAGCTTTACATGACCACATTAAGGACCATTTCTTACAACCTCAGGCTTTACGGTTAGCAACACCCAAAAGGCTTGGAATGTTACGTCTAGGTGAAAAAAGTGCCATCATTCATGCCTGTTCTGCCAATTCTGAACCGTAATGGTAAAACCTGGACTTTTTCAACAACACATTGCTGCTCGAGAACTCTAACATTATCTTCTGGACTACCGATCGGCTTTCTCCTCCAAGCCACAGTCTCTTAGCTCTGAGCTGCAAAGCCAAACCTTATTCTTTGTTGGGGTTTTTTTGTTGTTGTTTGCCTTTGCAAACAGTTCATCCTTCCAAATGAACTACAACAGCCTCCATAGTCTCTCCTGCACGTCCATGCTGAGACAGATTTTTGTCATTCTCATCCAGCATCCCGTGGGGATTCAACGAGGCGAGAGCTTGGGAAAGTGCACTTCCGGAGTGTAAACTCCAGAGTCGGAGGCAACGTTTTTGACCCCCGCACACACCCAGTGACCAACATCTGCGGGCCTGAGCCAAGAACATAGAGAAGGGTGTTGAGTGTATAGTTAACATGCGTCTTAAGTTGTCTGGGAATGTCCCAGTCTACATACTGTACGGGAAACCAAACAAATGGTTCACTTTTCTAAGGAAACAAGTTCTACTTTTTCTCCATTTGTTGTCATTCTTGTTAGTTCCAATAGTACGCAAAAACTCCACAAAAAAGTCCTTCTTTTTGGTACTGGAATTTATTGGCCTTTTTGTGGTTCTGAGTCACAAAAAATGCAAATAGTTTGGTCCGTTTGTCCATCTTAGCTCAATAGTACTCAAACTTTTTACACCAAGTACCACCTCAAAAATATTTGGCTTTGAAAGTACCAACGTGTTTGCTATCCCTACATACACCTTGTATCACGGCCTGTACTTGCAGGTCATTGGCTTGAGGTGAATGTAATTAAAAATATACTACAATTCTATATCTTTGGTTAACAAATTTGTATTTGTACATTTACTTTATATGTGTATGTCATTAATACCATTTTTCTTTTTAAATATCTGGTGTTGCTTAGTACCACCAGATAATATCATGCTAGTAGTACAGTAGTAATGTGTAAGGTCAATGCCTAAAAAACAGGTAGAAACAAACCCTTCTTCCTACTTTTAGCGGTAATAAACGGACGGATAACAGCTTTCCTGAAAGGCTGGACCTTGGCGGAGGTATGCCCACAATTGTCCTTCCAGCCTTTCATTTGAAGGCGCACCCCAACATCCTCATTTCTCAACTGATTCTAACCCTTCTAACCTCAAAATGTGCGGCTTGCTTGAATCTGGAACTACTCAAAGGACTCGAAGGTTATTCCGCTTCCAGTGTTTCCAACATTGCTCCAAACTAACAAAGCGTGCGTTAACCTTTTCCCGTTTACCTCGGAATGCTCGCCGCAATATGGCGACGCGGGGCAAAAATCAAAGAGCCGCACGGCCACATTTAAGGTCCGCTTTGAACCCAGATGGCCACGTTCCTTTCCAGATGTCAGCCTTCTCCACGACCGAGCAAATGCTAAATGCATGTTGGCTATCCTATTTGGCTGCATTGAAGTGTGTAATGGAGTGTTCTCTGCAAAACCACATTGGGTCACAGCGTAGAGCCGCTAAGCTGCACAGATATGTGGTCTTTCTGGCAAACTACACCAAATACAATCCTGCTGTCATAATGGAAGTGACGCTTGCCTTTGCAACCCGAGCGCCAGCAAAAAGCCTTCTTTAAAAGCCACTGTTGGATTTCTACTTGACGCAGAGGACAGTAGAACACTCCAAGGGGTCGTACAATTTGGAATACAATAAATATTTGGAGGAGGAAAAGTCTCTAAAGTCACATAAAACAGGAGTTGTCTGAAATCCCTTTCAGAAAGCATGAAAGTGTTTGACTCAGCTTTTTATTTGGCGTTTTGGTGATAAAGAGACCAGAAAACACAAGTGTCACAATATGCTCCCTGACTTATTATGAAAGCTCAGTGAGAGTGTTTTATTGCTTACATGTTTTCTTTTGAAAGTTGTGAAGGATCATGGGTGACAACTTCACACTCGGGCTACAAATTTAAAACTTAAGACATTAGTGGTTTAAAGGTTTTACGCTTTACTTTTAAAAGGGCATCTATTATACAAAACCAACTTTTCTTACCTATTGGTACCTGTTTTTGTGTATCTCAGATCTGCATAAGTTCCGGAAATTTGAAATCAATATAGAGATATTAGTAAAACGATCTAGCCTTCCTTCATACTTTCTTCAAACTGCCAAATTTGTGACGTTTTCCCCATTGGTGACGTCAGCGGATATCTCCATAAACAGTAAAGTTTTCCCCACAGAACTTTCCGTGAGTCTGCCATTGTAGTCTAAGGTTACAGTCCATAAGTTTCTCTCTCCTATTGTTGTGGGGCAGACTGGCTCATATATGCACATGCATCCTTTGCTGTTGCCCTTTCTAATACAAAGTAGTGTACAGTTGTAACTGATGTATGTCAGTAGACTTGATAAGGAAGCGCTAAAAACTACAGCAAAGATGACGGTTAGAAGATGCAGTCGAAGTGGAGGCATGTAAATAACAAAATGACACATCTTGAAGAGACGGTCAGAAAGTGATGGTCTGTAAAAAAGCAAAGTTTTGACCAAAGAACCACCAGTACATGTGATGTAGACCACAAGGAAGTTTTTTAAATGCAAAAAAAAAAGTCTTTAAGAGTGACCCTGCTCTACTTTTATGTTTTATTGATATTTTTATAGCTCTTAACGTATCATTACTCTTATTCCTATTGTTTACCTAACCTGTTCCTATTGTGTCTATATATGCTTTTATATATGACAATGTTTACGTCGCCTATGTTGGTGAGCCAACAACAACTTTTCACCCCGATGGACAATGAAGATTTATTCTTTTCTATTCTGGAATGGATTATTTATCGTAACATCATGGGGGAAAACTGTTATGAAATATCACCAAAATGGAACAAACTGTATTTGATTTGATAAGTTTCAACAACAATGTTTTTACATTTTGCTATTAAAAGAGGTTAAATGTACAATGACAATAGTTGAACCCTTAAACCAATGATATATTTGTATTATTTTCTATATTAATCAGTTTTTCCCCCAATTTTTGGAAATCCAAACAATCTGGAATGTATTGTGTTTGATTTTAGAGGTTTTACTGTGTGTGTGTAAATAGGAGTCAGGGTTAAAAGTGCAAAACCGTCCAACTAGCAACTCCATGAATAGCTGTGCTAGCCCATGTGATGACATTCATTATCCATGCATGCATGTTTATATCTGGACTCCCACATGGTTATTTGTCTCATTTGCTGCACATTATCCATGCATGTGTGTATGTGTGTATGTGTGTGAACGTGTGCATGTGTGTGAACGTGTACAGGTGTGTATGTGTGCATGTGTGCATGTGTGTACATGTGCATGCGTGTACGCGTGTATGTGTGTGAATGTGCATGTGTGTACATGTGAATGTGTGCATGTTTATGTGTGCATGTGTGTGAATGTGTGTGAATGTGCATGTGTGTACATGTGAATGTGTGCATGTGTGTACATGTGAATGTGTGCATGTGTGTACATGTGAATGTGTGTATGTGTGCATGTGTGTATGTGGCGAGGCAAAAATAAGGTTTGGGGTGTTTTTGATCATGACTTTCGTAAAGCATGGCCATCTGCCAACATTTCAGACGGACAATATCCACTGAAGAAGAAGGGATTCTTTCAGCGTCACCGCAGGACACATTCTTTTCAGAGTGTCGTCGTGGTAACAACGGCACAGTGATGAGGGGGGCCCCACTGTCAAAGAGCAGTTCCTGTCAAGGGACGGAGGTGCAAGGGGGTCAGAACCTCCTCAGGCGCTGCTGTCACCTTTTTGTGAGCGGAGAAGAATGGAAAAACCAACTGGCTGTGCCCACTTACACCAGGGGTCGCGAACCTGCGGCTATATAGCGCCGCCCTAGTGGCTCCCTAGAGCTTTTTCAAAAATATATTAAAATGGAAAAAAGATGGGGGGGAAATATATTTTTTTGTTTTAATATGGTTTGTGTAAGAGGCCAAAGATGACACAAACCTTCCTAATGGTTAGAAATCTCACTGTTTATATTAAACATGCTTCACTGATGACACTATTTGGCGAGCGCCGATTTGCCCAACTAATTTAGGCGGTCCTTGAACTCACCGTAGTTTGTTGACATGTACAACTTTCTCCAACGCTGCTTAAGTAAGACGTGTTTTATGCCACTCCTTCTTTGTCTCATTTTGTCCACCAAACGTTTTATGCAGTGCGAATGCATAATTTTATTGACTTGTTGGAGTGCTAATCAGGCATATTTGGTCAGTGCATGACTGCAACCTAATCGATGCTAACATGCTATTTAGGCTAGCTGTATGTACATATTGCATCATTATGCCTCGTTTGTAGATATATTTGCATGTCTCATGACACAATGTCTGTATGTAACATTGGCTGCATTTCTCATAGTTGTTAGTGTGCCATGTTGTTCCAGACCACAGCAAACATTACCCAGCTTGCAAGGATTGTACAAACCCTGTTTCCATATGAGTTGGGAAATTGTGTTAGATGTAAATATAAACGGAATACAATGATTTGCAAATAATTTTCAAGCCATATTCAGTTGAATATGCTACAAAGACAACATATTTGATGTTCAAACTGATAAACATTTTTTTTTATTGCAAATAATCATTAACTTTAGAATTTGATGGCAGCAACACGTGACAAAGAAGTTGGGAAAGGTGGCAATAAATACTGATAAAGTTGAGGAATGCTCATCAAAGACTTATTTGGAACATCCCACAGGTGAACAGGCAAATTGGGAACAGGTGGGTGCCATGATTGGGTATAAAAGTAGATTCCATGAAATGCTCAGTCATTCACAAACAAGGATGGGGCGAGGGTCACCACTTTGTCAACAAATGCCTGAGCAAATTGTTGAACAGTTTAAGAAAAACCTTTCTCAAGCCGCTATTGCAAGGAATTTAGGGATTTCACCATCTGCGCTCCGTAATATCATCAAAGGATTCAGAGAATCTGGAGAAATCACTGCACGTAAGCAGCTAAACCCGTGACCTTCCATCCCTCAGGCTGTACTGCATCAACAAGCCACATCAGTGTGTAAAGGATATCACCACATGGGCTCAGGAGCACTTCAGAAACCCACTGTCAGTAACTACAGTTGGTCGCTACATCTGTAAGTGCAAGTTAAAACTCTCCTATGCAAGGCGAAAACCGTTTATCAACAACACCCAGAAACACCGTCGGCTTCGCTGGGCCTGAGCTCATCTAAGATGGACTGATGCAAAGTGGAAAAGTGTTCTGTGGTCTGACGAGTCCACATTTCAAATTGTTTTTGAAAACTGTGGACGTCGTGTCCTCCGGACCAAAGAGGAAAAGAACCATCCGGATTGTTCTAGGCGCAAAGTGTAAAAGGCAGCATGTGTGATGGTATGGGGGTGTATTAGTGCCCAAGACATGGGTAACTTACACATCTGTGAAGGCACCATTAATGCTGAAAGGTACATACAGGTTTTGGAGCAACATATGTTGCCATCCAAGCAACGTTACCATGGACGCCCCTGCTTATTTCAGCAAGACAATGCCAAGCCACGTGTTACATCAACGTGGCTTCATAGTAAAAGAGTGCTGGTACTAGACTGGCCTGCCTGTAGTCCAGACCTGTCTCCCATTGAAAATGTGTGGCGCATTATGAAGCCTAAAATAGCACGAGGGACACCCCCGGACTGTTGAACAACTTAAGCTGTACATCAAGCAAGAATGGGAAAGAATTCCACCTGAGAAGCTTCAAAAATGTGTCTCCTCGGTTCCCAAACCTTTACTGAGTGTTGTTAAAAGGAAAGGCCATGTAACACAGTGGTGAACATGCCCTTTCCCAACTACTTTGGCACGTGTTGCAGCCATGAAATTCTAAGTTAATTAGTATTTGCAAACAAAAAATAAAGTTTATGAGTTTGAACATCAAATATGTTGTCTTTGTAGTGCATTCAATTGAATATGGCTTGAAAAGGATTTGCAAATCATTGTATTCCGTTTATATTTACATCTAACACAATTTCCCAACTCATATGGAAACGGGGTTTGTAATAAATCCATTAGAAGAAGACAGTTTCCTTTAACTTGGACACACACATATATACCTTTGGTCATTCTAAGTCAGTCATTTCCAGGACTTATCTCACCTTGTGAGAAGTTTTACTAATGTTTTCCAATGTTGTAAAAAATGTGTTATATGTAAATATTACATTTCAACATTTCTGTCAACTAAGATTTGTGTCAGCAGTCATTTTGATAGTAGGCTAATATAGCTCATATAGACACTTACATCATGTGTTGCCTTCATTATAACACTTATATAAGACTTTTAAAGTCATTTTGATAGTAGGCTAATATAGCTAATATAGACACTTACATCATGTGTTGCCTTCATTATAACACTTATATAAGACTTTTAAAGTCATTTTGATAGTAGGCTAATATAACTAATATAGAAAATTACATCATGTGTTGCCTTCATTATAACACTTATATAAGACTTTTAAAGTCATTTTGATAGTAGGCTAATATAACTAATATAGACACTTACATCATGTGTTGCCTTCATTATAACACTTATATAAGACTTTTAAAGTCATTTTGATAGTAGGCTAATATAACTAATATAGACACTTACATCATGTGTTGCCTTCATTATAACACTTATATAAGACTTTTAAAGTCATTTTGATAGTAGGCTAATACAACTAATATAGACACTTACATCATGTGTTGCCTTCATTATAACACTTATATAAGACTACATTTTTTGCGGCTCCAGACATATTTTTTTTGTATTTTGGGTCCAATATTTCAACATTTTGGGTTGCCGACCCCTGTTATAGACTGACAAGCACATGTGTATCAAATTATTCTGGGTCCAATATGTCTCGTTCAACATTTTGTGTTGCCGACCCCGGGCTTAGACAAACATACACTCTATGAGGACAAAAGTATTGGGACATCTGGCCACATTAGCCATACTGGAGGGGAAGTTGAAGCAACCGCCCCAAGACTTTTGTCCATATAATAAATATTATAGTGTTTTAAGCCTCAATTGAGTCATTAAAATGACAAGTTCTCCAAGTGACAGCATCACAACCCAAGTGCATGCACGAGTATGAGCTCAAAGTCAGCCTACTCTCACTCAACTCCACTTGGTGACTCATCAACAAAATCCACTACTGCACTTCCTCAGGCAAAAACAAGCAATGAGAGATTGTCACAAGAGTAAACATCTGAGACTCATGTTCTACAACTTCTCTGGACTTCCTACTAAAAATTGGTGTACGCTTAAATTTAGAAAAGGGCGTAGGCTAAAAAATTCAGATGTATTAGAGTGCGCGCATGCACTAATCTATCACATTGAATTAGTGGGAGTGGCCCAAACCACGCCCCATTTAAATATGCAAATCATATTGAAATGAGCCATGTGTCTGAGATCCCACAATCTGCCCTTCTAGAATTCACCACCAAGCAGTCCAAGATGCTTCTTTCAGGACTTTTCAGCAAAAGAAAGAGGGTTGAGTGTGTCAATGCTGTGGAGTCAGGAAGTGATCAGACATAAGTGATGGATCAGGAAGTGATCAGAAATAAGTGGTAGATCAGGAAGTGATCAGAAATAAGTGGTAGATCAGGAAGTGATCAGAAATAAGTGATAGATCAGGAAGTGACCCGAAATAAGTGATAGATCAGGAAGTGATCAGAAATAAGTGGTAGATCAGGAAGTGATCAGAAATAAGTGGTAGATCAGGAAGTGATCAGAAATAAGTGATATATCAGGAGTTGATCAGAAATAAGTGGTAGATCAGGAAGTGGTCAGAAATAAGTGGTCGATCAGGAAGTGATCAGAAATAAGTGGTCGATCAGGAAGTGATCCGAAATAAGTGGTAGATCAGGAATTGATCAGAAATAAGTGGTAGATCAGGAAGTGATCCGAAATAAGTGGTAGATCAGGAAGTGATCAGAAATAAGTGGTAGATCAGGAAGTGATCAGAAATAAGTGGTCGATCAGGAAGTGATCAGAAATAAGTGATAGATCAGGAATTGATCAGAAATAAGTGGTAGATCGGGAAGTGATCAGAAATAAGTGGTAGATCAGGAAGTGATCAGAAATAAGTGGTAGATCAGGAAGTGATCAGAAATAAGTGGTCGACTCCATGCCGTCTTCGTGATGGCTCACAACTCAGGTGGGACTGAGTTCCATAACTTGGGTGCGGATGCGGAAAAAGAACGATCCCTCCATTTTTAAAGTCTACTTCCAAAGATGTCTGTAAGGATGAGCACATATTCCTCGGTGGGTGGCCAAGAGTTCAAGTATCAGCCAAGTGTGCTGGGGCCAGACCATCGATGGCCTTAAAACAAAAAGAAGGATTTTAAAATGCATTCTAAAACCCACTGGGAGCCAATGGAGAGCAAAGAGAACCGCGGCCCTATGGGCATGTTTTGGAGGCGAGCAGCTGCATGTTCTACTAACTGGAGCTTGTGGAGGAGTGACTGATGTAGTCTGAGGTCTCTTCCGTCGTGCCCACTGGCTTGACTTGTGTCTTGCCCTGATGTGGATCAGAGCCCAGGGTGTCGTTTGAGGCATTTGTGATTAAGGGCAACATACATTTACTTAGATTGATTGATTTGATTGAATTATGATTTTTTTATTTATTTTGCACAAAAAAATACTAAACATTTACTTTCCCATTAATTTGTTTTAGTTGAAAATGTGCATTGTTATACGCATTATCATGTCATATCATATGGTATAGTTAAATTCAAGTTTGAGTCACATGGTATAAAAATCGTTTTACCCAAATCAAAAAGTGTAAAAAAAAATGTAATTGATGGGTTAGGAAGGGTCCTCTAAATAAAATTCCGCTTAGGGCCCCAATTTAGTCAGGGACGACCCTGTTGGTATGTTTACCTCACTAACCTTGTCATTAATAAGGTCCTTTATGAAAAGACAAGCAATATGTTCAAAGATCATGTGTAAAACAGGACTCCTGGGTTGTTTTTAAAGGCAGAGCGCAAACAAACTTGTCAAACATCCACATCAGTGGTCCCAATTCCCAAGTCCACAAACTGGTAAAGGGAGACATTTGAATATTTAGTCATCTGGGAACCTTATTTGAAAAGACTCCCCTATCACATAAGCCAGCTAGCTCACTGAAGCTAAGATGAAGATTACACTTGCATTTGAAGGCAGTATAAATACTGAATGTGTCTGTAAATCAAAGAGCTGTTTGGCTGCCGGGGCATTGGAGTCAATCAAAGGTCCCTGCTCCTGGTCTAGATCGTAAAAAAAAGATCACACCACATCAGACTAGCTTGAGGAAGCCCAAAGAACTGGATTGTGTTGACTGTGAACCATGTGGTCAGTTTACAGGGACATAGCGGACATTCCTGATAGCTCTGCAATGTAACAAGCAACACAGCATCCTTTATGTCTGGCAAAGACACACACCTGATGCACAACAGTGTCTATTTCATCATTCAAGCCAGGGATGTCAAACATGCGACCCGGATAGGGCCTGCTAACAGGTTCAATCCGGCCCGTGAGATGAGTTTGCTCAGTGTGAAATTGAGCTACATTTTGAACTGAAAGAAACTGCTGTTTTAAATGGATGTCACAATAGCAATTCTGTTAGGCAAGCAAATAGAGCAAGCACACCAAGCGAGAGGTACACACTCCAGCCAACTGCAGTGAAATAAAGACTTCAAATGCTGCACAGTGATATAGTTCTGTGAACATTGTTGTCTTAGTGTGTGATTTACTGCAACACTGTCAGTCTTTGAAGGTAGCTTTTGTTTGTTGAAACTCTTCACACATTGCACAGCTTTTGTTTCCTATCAATACACGGTGATGCCTCAGTTTTCCACCTCAGTCCGTAAGGTTTGTTGAGATATGTGGAAATGAAAAATCTGATTTATGCTTTATTTAGGTTTTTGTTCAACCCTCGATGGGCTGGGACCTAAAGTTGAATTGCTTTGTAGATCCACGGAATGAAGTCTAAGTTCTTCATGGTCTTTTTGAAACTGCACCAATTTTTTCCTGAGAATTTTCAACTAACTTGAAGTGTTTTGTCAATAGGATTTCTTTTGTAATATGTACATTTTCATAATGTGCTTGTTCTATTTTGGTCCAAAGTAAAACAGAAAACAATCTAAAGTTGTATTTTTAAGAGATCATGCGATGATTGAAGCCGTCCGGCCTGCGTGGGAATAGATTTTCCTGAGCTAGAATGAGTTTGACACGCCTGCTTTAAACTGAGCTCTTTTATAATTCTAATCATGTCAAGGAACAACATGTTTTCATTCAGTCATTCATAAACATTAGTAGAATTTAGTAAACAAAGGACAGATATACACTTGTTTAATGGTCTTCTCTCATGCTAAAGTATTGACATGTATCCTATGCTACTAAGGTTGTTTTGAAGGCAGCACATAGTTCAGGTCTCAGTGTCATGTGACTGTGTGAACCCATGTTGACCACAGATGGCGAATAATGCATCACTTCCTGTGTGTCGGCCAGATGTCGTCAGCTGACTGCAGCATGAATCACTGTCAAGTCACTGACTTGCTGGCGTATTTTGTTTTTTCCATACGGACTGTGGACCATATTTGCTCAACTGCAGAGAGTACCACAACCTCTAGTGCATTATTGTGCAGAGAGTACCACACATTATTGTGCAGAGAGTACCACAAGCATTATTGTGCAGAGAGTACCACAAGCATTATTGTGCAGAGTAAAACTATGGAACGGACTGAGTAAGAAGTCAAAGAATGTTTCAAGTTCAAGAAACAGTACAAACTTGTGGTGTTGACATCAGAATTTGTCTGATATTCCTTACATTATTCCTGCAGTCATTCATTCATTAATATCTAATACGTTCATATGAATGATACATTCATTTTTTTGTCAGTCTATACTTCCGTGTTTATTCCTTTATTGCTTAATCAAGCATGTATTTATTAGACATTTCTTTATTCTTGTCTTGTCAATATTTCTTATTCTAAGTACCTAATAAATTACACCATTACTTTTACCTGCCGTTTATTTGAACTAAGGTGTTTATCTAAGAGCATGATGTTTTTTTCCGAGGAACTTTTGGAATGTTTCATGTGTTCATGCAGCTACAGAATGAACAACACATTTGTGTAACATATTCTGAGACACTTTCATGAAGCAGGCTGGAGGCTATAGACAATGAAATCCACTTTTAATCTGCTTCTTGTGCTATCTGATGAGGATTCATAATCCATTCATTTAGGCCTGGCATTTAATCCAGTGTTTCTGCATCATCAAGTCAATTCAGCTGAAGCAATAAATCCTCTTCAGTAAATTTAGCGTGACATGATTCTGTGGATTTGTTTCCTCATATATGTGTGGAATTAATCAAATAATTATTTAAAATAGGGTATGTATACACAAACAGCATATTTTCGAGGCACTTTTACGAAATGCAGTCCATTTTTTTTAAATCTGCCTGTTGTGGTATTTCATAATGCTTTTATTAGTTTAGGTGGACTACTCACCCGTTTATTGAGGCTTGGCATCTAATCGAGTGGAGACCATTGTTTCTGCATCATTATGATTCTATGCAAGTCAATTCACCTAAAGTAACAAGTCCTCTTGAATGATTTTAGTGTGAAGGAATTCTGTGGATTTGTTTTACCATTTGTGTGGATTTAATCAAATAATTCTTTAAAGTAGGGTATGTATACAAAAATAAAAAAATGTGAGGCACTTTTATGAAACAAACTTTAGGCTCCAGAGAATAAAATATATATTTTTAATCTGCTACTTGAGGAAGATCTCATAAATTTAGGTGGACTAAGCACCCATTTATTTAGGCCTGGCATGTAATCGAGTGGAGACCAATGTTTCTGCATCATTGTAATTCTATGCAAGTCAATTCAGCTGAAGCAATAAGTCCTCTTCAGTAATTATAGCGTGACGTGATTCTGTGGCTTTGTTTCCTCATATGTGTGGAATTAATCAAATAATGATTTAAAGTAGGGTATGTATACACAAACAACATATTTTCGAGGTACTTTTATGAAATACACTTAAGGCTATAGAGAGTAATGTCCATTTTTCAATCTGCTTCTTAGGTTAGATAGTACTTTCTTGTGCTATTTCATAAGGATTTTATCAGTTTAGGTGGACTACTGAGCTGTTTATTGAGGGCTGGCATCTAATCGAGTGGAGACCATTGTTTCTGCATCATTATGATTGCAATTCAGCTGAAGAAACAAGTCCTCTGCAGTGACTTTAGTGTGAAGTGATTCTGTGGATTGATTTCCCTATATGAGTGGAATGAATCATAATCTTATTAATATTTGAAGTGGGGTGTTTTTTATGAAAAAAACATATTTCCAAGAGACTTTTATAAAGCAGACTTGGGGCTACAGAGAATGAAGTCCAATTTCTTCATTTGCTTCCTGTGCTACTGGATGAGGTGGACTACGTACTGTACTTGTTGATTAAATGAGGCCCGGCGTGTAATCCAGTGGAGGCTGCTGTGATTGTATGCAAGTCAAAGCAGGCGCAGGGACCCTCCATGAAGACCCCTGCTTTTGTTCAGGGTGAAGAATGCTCAGCCCCCTCCTCCTCCTTTTTAACCTGCCAATGGGTGATGGCTTCAGCATGCATGCTGACTTGCATCCAAATGTTTTCATTTAGAGTAACCGGCGTTGGGGTTGAGTCACGTCATGTTCAGAAACTTGAAGCCCAGCTAAAAAGTGCAGTCCACATAGTAGCAGCTCACATAAACGCCAACAAAGTCACTTTTCATTCATGGTTCTAGTCCCAACACTCCAATCCAAAGACAGACTCCTTACCTTTCCCAGCTGGCCGTGCGGCGATGAAGCGCTGCTGCGGTGGTGGTGGAGCTTCATGTTGCGTAATGGCAGCCAGCATCCACTTCTTGCATGGCTCCTCCAGCCTGGTCCACACTTCTCAGCGGGCTTTGCCCTCACTTCCAAGAAGCGCCGCGCCGTTCCTCCCACAACAGAGACGCTTTCAAGGCTTTAAAAGTTAGGAAATTCCCTCCTTCCTGGGCTTTTTTTGCATCCTCCTTCTACTCGCTCACTCTGACTCTTATTTCTCAATGACCATGCATCCCCTCTCTCTCTCTCTCTCTCCTTCTGTTGCCCTTCTTCAAACTTTTTCCACTCCTCCATTCCTCAGGCCACCCCTCTCTCTCTTCTCTCGCTCTATTTTCCATCATCACCCCCACTCCAAAACTCCTCCCAGCCTAAGCAAAACCCCCCACTGCTGAACTAATCTGCAGCTGGCCAGGGGATTGGAGCAGGGGTTGTCAAGGAAACCAAGTGTCCTGTCCCCCCCCAAAAGGGGTAAAAAAAAAAACAGGAGGGGAGATGAGGAAGGGGCTTAACTAAATGCATGAATAACTCCACTCCTCTGGGAGTCAATTAAAGATGTTTATTGTATCTTTGTGCTGATCAACAACAAGAGCGACAACAGCACCACTGCTGCAGGAATACCTTTTTTTTGTGGAAAAACCAAAGAAAAAGAGCAGACAACATGGCTGGACG